>NW_026453856.1:0-65313 GCF_943734755.1 Anopheles moucheti | reverse complement strand
GCACCTAGTACAGCAATTTTGCTCGAAAACCACCGAAAAACTGCTTCAAAAACTACCAGTTTTCGAATGTTTAGTACCAGGAGAGCATACCACGGAAGAGGTAGCACCTAGTACAACAATTTTGCTCGAAAACCACCGAAAAACTGCTTCAAAAACTACCAGTATCCGATGTTTAGCACCAGGAGAGCATACCACGGAAGAGGTAGTACCTAGTACAACAATTTTGCTCGAAAACCACCGAAAAACTGCTTCAAAAACTACCAGTTTTTCGAATGTTTAGCACCAGGAGAGCATACCACGGAAGAGGTAGCACCTAGTACAGCAATTTTGCTCGAAAACCACCGAAAAACTGCTTCAAAAACTACCAGTTTTCGAATGTTTAGTACCAGGAAAGCATACCATGGAAGAGGTAGCACCTAGTACAGCAATTTTGCTCGAAAACCACCGAAAAACTGCTTCAAAACCTACCAGTTTTCGAATGTTTAGTACCAGGAGAGCATACCACGGAAGAGGTAGCACCTAGTACAACAATTTTGCTCGAAAACCACCGAAAAACTGCTTCAAAAACTACCAGTTTTCGAATGTTTAGTACCAGGAGAGCATCCACGGAAGAGGTCGCACCTAGTACAGCAATTTTGCTTGAAAACCACCGAAAAACTGCTTCAAAAACTACCAGTTTTCGAATGTTTAGTACCAGGAGAGCATCCACGGAAGAGGTCGCACCTAGTACAGCAATTTTGCTTGAAAACCACCGAAAAACTGCTTCAAAAACTACCAGTTTTTCGAATGTTTAGCACCAGGAGAGCATACCACGGAAGAGGTAGCACCTAGTACAACAATTTTGCTCGAAAACCACCGAAAAACTGCTTCAAAAACTACCAGTTTCCGCACGTATAGTACCAGGAGAGCATCCATGGAAGAGGTAGCACCTAGTACAGTAATTTTGCTCGAAAACCACCGAAAAACTGCTTCAAAAACTACCAGTTTCCGCACGTATAGTACCAGGAGAGCATCCACGGAAGAAGAAGCACCTAGTACAGCAATTTTGCTCGAAAACCTCGGAAAAACTGCTTCAAAAACTACCAGGAGAGCATACCACGGAAGAGGTAGCACCTAGTACAGCAATTTTGCTCGAAAACCACCGAAAAACTGCTTCAAAAACTACAGTTTTCGAAAGTTTAGTACCAGGAGAGCATACCACGGAAGAGGTAGCACCTAGTACAGCAATTTTGCTCGAAAACCTCCGAAAAACTGCTTCAAAAAACTACCAGTTTTCGCACGTATAGTACCAGGAGAGCATCCATGGAAGAGGTAGCTCCTAGTACAGTAATTTTGCTCGAAAACCACCGAAAAACTGCTTCAAAACCTACCAGTTTTCGAATGTTTAGTACCAGGAGAGCATACCACGGAAGAGGTAGCACCTAGTACAGCAATTTTGCTCGAAAACCTCCGAAAACTGCTTCAAAAATTACCAGTTTCCGCACGTATAGTACCAGGAGAGCATACCACGGAAGAGGTAGCACCTAGTACAGCAATTTTGCTCGAAAACCTCCGAAAAACTGCTTCAAAACTACCAGTTTTCCATTGTTTAGTACCAGGAGAGCATACCACGGAAGAGGTAGCACCTAGTACAACAATTTTGCTCGAAAACCACCGAAAAACTGCTTCAAAAACTACCAGTTTCCGCACGTATAGTACCAGGAGAGCATCCAAGGAAGAGGTAGCACCTAGTACAGCAATTTTGCTCGAAAACCTCCGAAAAACTGCTTCAAAAACTACCAGTATCCGATGTTTAGTACCAGGAGAGCATACCACGGAAGAGGTAGCACCTAGTACAGCAATTTTGCTCGAAAACCACCGAAAAACTGCTTCAAAAATTACCAGGAGAGCATACCACGGAAGAGGCAGCACCTAGTACAGCAATTTTGCTCGAAAACCACCGAAAAACTGCTTCAAAAACTACCAGTTTCCGCACGTTTAGTACCCGGAGAGCATCCACGGAAGAGGTAGCACCTAGTACAGTAAATTTGCTCGAAAACCACCGAAAAACTGCTTCAAAAACTACCAGTTTTCGAATGTTTAGTACCAGGAGAGCATACCACGGAAGAGGTAGCACCTAGTACAGCAATTTTGCTCGAAAACCTCCGAAAAACTGCTTCAAAAACTACCAGTTTCCGCACGTATAGTACCAGGAGAGCATCCATGGAAGAGGGTCGCACCTAGTACAGCAATTTTGCTTGAAAACCACCGAAAAACTGCTTCAAAAACTACCAGTTTTCGAATGTTTAGTACCAGGAGAGCATACCACGGAAGAGGTAGCACCTAGTACAACAATTTTGCTCGAAAACCACCGAAAAAACTGCTTCAAAAACTACCAGTATCCGATGTTTAGCACCAGGAGAGCATACCACGGAAGAGGTAGTACCTAGTACAACAATTTTGCTCGAAAACCACCGAAAAACTGCTTCAAAAACTACCAGTTTTTCGAATGTTTAGCACCAGGAGAGCATACCACGGAAGAGGTAGCACCTAGTACAGCAATTTTGCTCGAAAACCACCGAAAAACTGCTTCAAAAACTACCTTTTCGAATGTTTAGTACCAGGAAAGCATACCATGGAAGAGGTAGCACCTAGTACAGCAATTTTGCTCGAAAACCACCGAAAAACTGCTTCAAAACCTACCAGTTTTCGAATGTTTAGTACCAGGAGAGCATACCACGGAAGAGGTAGCACCTAGTACACACAATTTTGCTCGAAAACCACCGAAAAACTGCTTCAAAAACTACAGTTTTCGAATGTTTAGTACCAGGAGAGCATCCACGGAAGAGGTCGCACCTAGTACAGCAATTTTGCTTGAAAACCACCGAAAAAACTGCTTCAAAAACTACCAGTTTTCGAATGTTTAGTACCAGGAGAGCATCCACGGAAGAGGTCGCACCTAGTACAAGCAATTTTGCTTGAAAACCACCGAAAAACTGCTTCAAAAACTACCAGTTTTTCGAATGTTTTCGCACCAGGAGAGCATACCACGGAAGAGGTAGCACCTAGTACAAACAATTTTGCTCGAAAAACCACCGAAAAACTGCTTCAAAAACTACCAGTTTCCGCACGTATAGTACCAGGAGAGCATCCATGGAAGAGGTAGCACCTAGTACAGTAATTTTGCTCGAAAACCACCGAAAAACTGCTTCAAAAACTACCAGTTTTCCGCACGTATAGTACCAGGAGAGCATCCACGGAAGAAGAAGCACCTAGTACAGCAATTTTGCTCGAAAACCTCGGAAAAACTGCTTCAAAAACTACCAGGAGAGCATACCACGGAAGAGGTAGCACCTAGTACAGCAATTTTGCTCGAAAACCCACCGAAAAACTGCTTCAAAAACTACCAGTTTTCGAAAGTTTAGTACCAGGAGAGCATACCACGGAAGAGGTAGCACCTAGTACAGCAATTTTGCTCGAAAACCTCCGAAAAACTGCTTCAAAAACTACCAGTTTTCGAATGTTTAGTACCAGGAGAGCATACCAACGGAAGAGGTAGCACCTAGTACAGCAAATTTTGCTCGAAAACCACCTAAAAACTGCTTCAAAAACTACCAGTTTCCGCACGTATAGTACCAGGAGAGCATCCACGGAAGAGGTAGCACCTAGTACAGCAATTTGCTCGAAAACCTCCGAAAAACTGCTTCAAAAACTACCAGTATCCGATGTTTAGTACCAGGAGAGCATCCACGGAAGAGGTAGCACCTAGTACAGCAATTTTGCTCGAAAACCACCGAAAAACTGCTTCAAAAATTACCAGGAGAGCATACCACGGAAGAGGCAGCACCTAGTACAGCAATTTTGCTCGAAAACCACCGAAAAAAACTGCTTCAAAAACTACCAGTTTCCGCACGTTTAGTACCCGGAGAGCATCCACGGAAGAGGTAGCACCTAGTACAGTAAATTTGCTCGAAAACCACCGAAAAACTGCTTCAAAAACTACCAGTTTTCGAATGTTTAGTACCAGGAGAGCATACCACGGAAGAGGTAGCACCTAGTACAGCAATTTTGCTCGAAAACCTCCGAAAAACTGCTTCAAAAACTACCAGTTTCCGCACGTATAGTACCAGGAGAGCATCCATGGAAGAGGTCGCACCTAGTACAGCAATTTTGCTTGAAAACCACCGAAAAACTGCTTCAAAAACTACCAGTTTTCGAATGTTTAGTACCAGGAGAGCATCCACGGAAGAGGTCGCACCTAGTACAGCAATTTTGCTTGAAAACCACCGAAAAACCTGCTTCAAAAACTACCAGTTTTTCGAATGTTTAGCACCAGGAGAGCATACCACGGAAGAGGTAGCACCTAGTACAACAATTTTGCTCGAAAACCACCGAAAAAACTGCTTCAAAAACTACCAGTTTCCGCACGTATAGTACCAGGAGAGCATCCATGGAAGAGGTAGCACCTAGTACAGTAATTTTGCTCGAAAAACCACCGAAAAACTGCTTCAAAAACTACCAGTTTCCGCACGTATAGTACCAGGAGAGCATCCACGGAAGAAGAAGCACCTAGTACAGCAATTTTGCTCGAAAACCTCGGAAAAACTGCTTCAAAAAACTACCAGGAGAGCATACCACGGAAGAGGGTAGCACCTAGTACAGCAATTTTGCTCGAAAACCACCGAAAAACTGCTTCAAAAACTACCAGTTTTCGAAAGTTTAGTACCAGGAGAGCATACCACGGAAGAGGTAGCACCTAGTACAGCAATTTTGCTCGAAAACCTCCGAAAAACTGCTTCAAAAACTACCAGTTTTCGCACGTATAGTACCAGGAGAGCATCCATGGAAGAGGTAGCTCCTAGTACAGTAATTTTGCTCGAAAACCACCGAAAAACTGCTTCAAAACCTACCAGTTTTCGAATGTTTAGTACCAGGAGAGCATACCACGGAAGAGGTAGCACCTAGTACAGCAATTTTGCTCGAAAACCTCCGAAAAACTGCTTCAAAAATTACCAGTTTCCGCACGTATAGTACCAGGAGAGCATACCACGGAAGAGGTAGCACCTAGTACAGCAATTTTGCTCGAAAACCTCCGAAAAACTGCTTCAAAACTACCAGTTTTCCATTGTTTAGTACCAGGAGAGCATACCACGGAAGAGGTAGCACCTAGTACAACAATTTTGCTCGAAAACCACCGAAAAACTGCTTCAAAAACTACCAGTTTCCGCACGTATAGTACCAGGAGAGCATCCAAGGAAGAGGTAGCACCTAGTACAGCAATTTTGCTCGAAAACCTCCGAAAAACTGCTTCAAAACCTACCAGTTTCCGCACGTATATTACCAGGAGAGCATACCACGGAAGAGGTAGCACCTAGTACAGCAATTTTGCTCGAAAACCTCCGAAAAACTGCTTCAAAAACTTCCAGTTTCCGCACGTATAGTACCAGGAGAGCATACCACGGAAGAGGTAGCACCTAGTACAGCAATTTTGCTCGAAAACCTCCGAAAAACTGCTTCAAAAACTACCAGTTTTCGAATGTTTAGTACCAGGAGAGCATACCACGGAAGAGGTAGCACCTAGTACAGCAATTTTGCTCGAAAACCACCTAAAAACTGCTTCAAAAACTACCAGTTTCCGCACGTATAGTACCAGGAGAGCATCCACGGAAGAGGTAGCACCTAGTACAGCAATTTTGCTCGAAAACCTCCGAAAAACTGCTTCAAAAACTACCAGTATCCGATGTTTAGTACCAGGAGAGCATACCACGGAAGAGGTAGCACCTAGTACAGCAATTTTGCTCGAAAACCACCGAAAAACTGCTTCAAAAATTACCAGGAGAGCATACCACGGAAGAGGCAGCACCTAGTACAGCAATTTTGCTCGAAAAACCACCGAAAACTGCTTCAAAAACTACCAGTTTCCGCACGTTTAGTACCCGGAGAGCATCCACGGAAGAGGTAGCACCTAGTACAGTAAATTTGCTCGAAAACCACCCGAAAAACTGCTTCAAAAACTACCAGTTTTCGAATGTTTAGTACCAGGAGAGCATACCACGGAAGAGGTAGCACCTAGTACAGCAATTTTGCTCGAAAACCTCCGAAAAACTGCTTCAAAAACTACCAGTTTCCGCACGTATAGTACCAGGAGAGCATCCATGGAAGAGGTCGCACCTAGTACAGCAATTTTGCTTGAAAACCACCGAAAAACTGCTTCAAAAACTACCAGTTTCGAATGTTTAGTACCAGGAGAGCATACCACGGAAGAGGTAGCACCTAGTACAACAATTTTGCTCGAAAACCACCGAAAAACTGCTTCAAAAACTACCAGTATCCGATGTTTAGCACCAGGAGAGCATACCACGGAAGAGGTAGTACCTAGTACAAACAATTTTGCTCGAAAACCACCGAAAAACTGCTTCAAAAACTACCAGTTTTTCGAATGTTTAGCACCAGGAGAGCATACCACGGAAGAGGTAGCACCTAGTACAGCAATTTTGCTCGAAAACCACCGAAAAACTGCTTCAAAAACTACCAGTTTTCGAATGTTTAGTACCAGGAAAGCATACCATGGAAGAGGTAGCACCTAGTACAGCAATTTTGCTCGAAAACCACCGAAAAACTGCTTCAAAAACCTACCAGTTTTCGAATGTTTAGTACCAGGAGAGCATACCACGGAAGAGGTAGCACCTAGTACAACAATTTTGCTCGAAAACCACCGAAAAACTGCTTCAAAAACTACCAGTTTTCGAATGTTTAGTACCAGGAGAGCATCCACGGAAGAGGTCGCACCTAGTACAGCAATTTTGCTTGAAAACCACCGAAAAAACTGCTTCAAAAACTACCAGTTTTTCGAATGTTTAGTACCAGGAGAGCATACCACGGAAGAGGTAGCACCTAGTACAACAATTTTGCTCGAAAACCTCCGAAAAACTGCTTCAAAAAACTACCAGTTTTCGCACGTATAGTACCAGGAGAGCATCCATGGAAGAGGTAGCACCTAGTACAGTAATTTTGCTCGAAAACCAACCGAAAAACTGCTTCAAAAACTACCAGTTTCCGCACGTATAGTACCAGGAGAGCATCCACGGAAGAAGAAGCACCTAGTACAGCCAATTTTGCTCGAAAACCTCGAAAAACTGCTTCAAAAACTACAGGAGAGCATACCACGGAAGAGGTAGCACCTAGTACAGCAATTTTGCTCGAAAACCACCGAAAAACTGCTTCAAAAACTACCAGTTTTCGAAAGTTTAGTACCAGGAGAGCATACCACGGAAGAGGTAGCACCTAGTACAGCAATTTTGCTCGAAAACCTCCGAAAAAACTGCTTCAAAAACTACCAGTTTTCGAATGTTTAGTACCAGGAGAGCATCCACGGAAGAGGTTCGCACCTAGTACAGCAATTTTGCTTGAAAACCACCGAAAAACTGCTTCAAAAACTACCAGTTTTTCGAATGTTTAGCACCAGGAGAGCATACCACGGAAGAGGGTAGCACCTAGTACAACAATTTTGCTCGAAAACCACCGAAAAACTGCTTCAAAAAACTACCAGTTTTTCGAATGCTTAGCACCAGGAGAGCATACCACGGAAGAGGTAGCACCTAGTACAGCAATTTTGCTCGAAAACCACCGAAAAACTGCTTCAAAAAACTACCAGTTTCCGCACGTATAGTACCAGGAGAGCATCCATGGAAGAGGGTAGCACCTAGTACCAGTAATTTTGCTCGAAAACCACCGAAAAACTGCTTCAAAAACTACCAGTTTCCGCACGTATAGTACCAGGAGAGCATCCACGGAAGAAGAAGCACCTAGTACAGCAATTTTGCTCGAAAACCTCGGAAAAACTGCTTCAAAAACTACCAGGAGAGCATACCACGGAAGAGGTAGCACCTAGTACAGCAATTTTGCTCGAAAACCACCGAAAACTGCTTCAAAAACTACCAGTTTTCGAAAGTTTAGTACCAGGAGAGCATACCACGGAAGAGGTAGCACCTAGTACAGCAATTTTGCTCGAAAACCTCCGAAAAACTGCTTCAAAAACTACCAGTTTTCGCACGTATAGTACCAGGAGAGCATCCATGGAAGAGGTAGCTCCTAGTACAGTAATTTTGCTCGAAAACCACCGAAAAACTGCTTCAAAACCTACCAGTTTTCGAATGTTTAGTACCAGGAGAGCATACCACGGAAGAGGTAGCACCTAGTACAGAAATTTTGCTCGAAAACCACCGAAAAACTGCTTCAAAAACTACCAGTTTTCGAATGTTTAGTACCAGGAGAGCATACCACGGAAGAGGTAGCACCTAGTACTGCAATTTTGCTCGAAAACCACCGAAAAACTGCTTCAAAACTACCAGTTTTCGAATGTTTAGTACCAGGAGAGCATACCACGGAAGAGGTAGCACCTAGTACAGTAATTTTGCTCGAAAACCACCGAAAAACTGTTTCGAAAACTACCAGTTTCCGCACGTTTAGTACCAGGAGAGCATCCACGGAAGAGGTAGTACCTAGTACAGCAATTTTGCTCGAACCACCGAAAAACTGCTTCAAAAACTACCAGTTTTCGAATGTTTAGTACCAGGAGAGCATACCACGGAAGAGGTAGCACCTAGTACAGCAATTTTGCTTGACAACCACCGAAAAACTGCTTCAAAAACTACCAGTTTTCGAATGTTTAGTACCAGGAGAGCATACCACGGAAGAGGTAGCACCTAGTACAGCAATTTTGCTCGAAAACCACCGAAAAACTGCTTCAAAACTACCAGTTTTCGAATGTTTAGTACCAGGAGAGCATCCACGGAAGAGGTAGCACCTAGTACAGCAATTTTGCTCGAAAACCACCGAAAAACTGCTCCAAAAACTACCAGTTTCCGCACGTATAGTACCAGGAGAGCATACCACGGAAGAGGTAGCACCTAGTACAGCAATTTTGCTCGAAAACAACCGAAAAACTGCTCCAAAAACTACCAGTTTCCGCACGTATAGTACCAGGAGAGCATACCACGGAAGAGGTAGCACCTAGTACAGTAATTTTGCTCGAAAACCACCGACAAACTGTTTCGAAAACTACCAGTTTCCGCACGTATAGTACCAGGAGAGCATCCACGGAAGAGGTAGTACCTAGTACAGCAATTTTGCTCGAACCACCGAAAAACTGCTTCAAAAACTACCAGTTTTCGAATGTTTAGTACCAGGAGAGCATCCACGGAAGAGGTAGCACCTAGTACAGCAATTTTGCTCGAAAACCTCCGAAAAACTGCTTAAAAAACTACCAGTTTTCGAATGTTTAGCACCAGGAGAGCATACCACGGAAGAGGTAGCACCTAGTACAACAATTTTGCTCGAAAACCACCGAAAAACTGCTTCAAAAACTACCAGTTTCCGCACGTATAGTACCAGGAGAGCATACCACGGAAGAGGTAGCACCTAGTACAGCAATTTTGCTCGAAAACCACCGAAAAACTGCTTCAAAAACTACCAGTTTCCACACGTATAGTACCAGGAGAGCATACCACGGAAGAGGTAGCACCTAGTACAGCAATTTTGCTTGAAAACCACCGAAAAACTGCTTCAAAAACTACCAGTTTTTGAATGTTTAGTACCAGGAGAGCATCCATGGAAGAGGTAGCACCTAGTACAGTAAATTTGCTCGAAAACCACCGAAAAACTGCTTCAAAAACTACCAGTTTCCACACGTATAGTACCAGGAGAGCATACCACGGAAGAGGTAGCACCTAGTACAGCAATTTTGCTCGAAAACCACCGGAAAACTGCTTCAAAAACTACCAGTTTCCGCACGTATAGTACCAGGAGAGCATACCACGGAAGAGGTAGCACCTAGTACAGCAATTTTGCTCGAAAACCACCGAAAAACTGCTTCAAAAACTACCAGTTTTCGAAAGTTTAGTACCAGGAGAGCATACCACGGAAAGGGCGGCACCTAGTACATTAATTTTGCTCCAAAACCACCGAAAAACTGCTTCAAAAACTACCAGTTTTCCATTGTTTAGTACCAGGAGAGCATACCACGGAAGAGGTAGCACCTAGTACAGCAATTTTGCTCGAAAACCACCGAAAAACTGCTTCAAAAACTACCAGTTTTCGAATGTTTAGTACCAGGAGAGCATACCACGGAAGAGGTAGCACCTAGTACAACAATTTTGCTCGAAAACCACCGAAAAACTGCTTCAAAAACTACCAGTTTCCGCACGTATAGTACCAGGAGAGCATACCACGGAAGAGGTAGCACCTAGTACAGCAATTTTGCTCGAAAACCACCGAAAAACTGCTTCAAAAACTACCAGTTTCCGCACGTATAGTACCAGGAGAGCATCCACGGAAGAGGTCGCACCTAGTACAGCAATTTTGCTTGAAAACCACCGAAAAACTGCTTCAAAAACTACCAGGTTTTAAATGTTTAGTACCAGGAGAGCATACCACGGAAGAGGTAGCACCTAGTACAACAATTTTGCTCGAAAACCACCGAAAAACTGCTTCAAAAATTACCAGTTTCCGCACGTATAGTACCAGGAGAGCATACCACGGAAGAGGTAGCATCTAGTACAACAATTTTGCTCGAAAACCTCCGAAAAACTGCTTCAAAACTACCAGTTTTCCATTGTTTAGTACCAGGAGAGCATACCACGGAAGAGGTAGCACCTAGTACAACAATTTTGCTCGAAAACCACCGAAAAACTGCTTCAAAAAACTACCAGTTTCCGCACGTATAGTACCAGGAGAGCATCCATGGAAGAGGTAGCACCTAGTACAGCAATTTTGCTCGAAAACCACCGAAAAACTGCTTCAAAAACTACCAGTTTCCGCACGTATAGTACCAGGAGAGCATACCACGGAAGAGGTAGCACCTAGTACAGCAATTTTGCTCGAAAACCTCCGAAAAAACTGCTTCAAAAACTACCAGTTTCCGCACGTATAGTACCAGGAGAGCATACCACGGAAGAGGTAGCACCTAGTACAGCAATTTTGCTCGAAAACCTCCGAAAAACTGCTTCAAAAACTACCAGTTTTCGAATGCTTAGTACCAGGAGAGCATACCACGGAAGAGGTAGCACCTAGTACAACAATTTTGCTCGAAAACCACCGAAAAACTGCTTCAAAAACTACCAGTTTCCGCACGTATAGTACCAGGAGAGCATCCACGGAAGAGGTGGCACCTAGTACAGCAATTTTGCTCAAAAACCATCGAAAAACTGCTTCAAAAACTACCAGTATCCGATGTTTAGTACCAGGAGAGCATACCACGGAAGAGGCAGCACCTAGTACAGCAATTTTGCTCGAAAACCACCGAAAAACTGCTTCAAAAACTACCAGTTTCCGCACGTATAGTACCAGGAGAGCATACCACGGAAGAGGTAGCACCTAGTACAGCAATTTTGCTCGAAAACCTACGAAAAACTGCTTCAAAAACTACCAGTTTTTGAATGTTTAGTATCAGGAGAGCATACCACGGAAGAGGTAGCACCTAGTACAACAATTTTGCTCGAATACCACCGAAAAACTGCTTCAAAAACTACCAGTTTCCGCACGTTTAGTACCAGGAGAGCATCCACGGAAGAGGTGGCACCTAGTACAGCAATTTTGCTCGAAAACCATCGAAAAACTGCTTCAAAAACTACCAGTATCCGATGTTTAGTACCAGGAGAGCATACCACGGAAGAGGTAGCACCTAGTACAGCAATTTTGCTCGAAAACCACCGAAAAACTGCTTCAAAAACTACCAGTTTTCGAATGTTTAGTACCCGAAAAGCATACCACGGAAGAGGTAGCAACTAGTACAGCAATTATGCTCGAAAACCACCGAAAAACTGCTTCAAAAATTACCAGGAGAGCATACCACGGAAGAGGCAGCACCTAGTACAGCAATTTTGCTCGAAAACCACCGAAAAACTGCTTCAAAAACTACCAGTTTCCGCACGTTTAGTACCCGGAGAGCATCCACGGAAGAGGTAGCACCTAGTACAGTAAATTTGCTCGAAAACCACCGAAAAACTGCTTCAAAAACTACCAGTTTTCGAATGTTTAGTACCAGGAGAGCATACCACGGAAGAGGTAGCACCTAGTACAGCAATTTTGCTCGAAAACCTCCGAAAAACTGCTTCAAAAACTACCAGTTTCCGCACGTATAGTACCAGGAGAGCATCCACGGAAGAGGTCGCACCTAGTACAGCAATTTTGCTTGAAAACCACCGAAAAACTGCTTCAAAAACTACCAGTTTTCGAATGTTTAGTACCAGGAGAGCATACCACGGAAGGAGGTAGCACCTAGTACAACAATTTTGCTCGAAAACCACCGAAAAAACTGCTTCAAAAACTACCAGTATCCGATGTTTAGCACCAGGAGAGCATACCACGGAAGAGGTAGTACCTAGTACAACAATTTTGCTCGAAAACCACCGAAAAACTGCTTCAAAAACTACCAGTTCTTCGAATGTTTAGCACCAGGAGAGCATACCACGGAAGAGGTAGCACCTAGTACAGCAATTTTGCTCGAAAACCACCGAAAAACTGCTTCAAAAACTACCAGTTTTCGAATGTTTAGTACCAGGAGAGCATACCATGGAAGAGGTAGCACCTAGTACAGTAAATTTGCTCGAAAACCACCGAAAAACTGCTTCAAAAACTACCAGTTTTCGAATGTTTAGTACCAGGAGAGCATACCACGGAAGAGGTAGCACCTAGTACAGCAATTTTGCTCGAAAACCACCTAAAAACTGCTTCAAAAACTACCAGTTTCCGCACGTATAGTACCAGGAGAGCATCCACGGAAGAGGTAGCACCTAGTACAGCAATTTTGCTCGAAAACCTCCGAAAAACTGCTTCAAAAACTACCAGTATCCGATGTTTAGTACCAGGAGAGCATACCACGGAAGAGGTAGCACCTAGTACAGCAATTTTGCTCGAAAACCACCGAAAAACTGCTTCAAAAATTACCAGGAGAGCATACCACGGAAGAGGCAGCACCTAGTACAGCAATTTTGCTCGAAAACCACCGAAAAACTGCTTCAAAAACTACCAGTTTCCGCACGTTTAGTACCCGGAGAGCATCCACGGAAGAGGTAGCACCTAGTACAGTAAATTTGCTCGAAAACCACCGAAAAACTGCTTCAAAAACTACCAGTTTTCGAATGTTTAGTACCAGGAGAGCATACCACGGAAGAGGTAGCACCTAGTACAGCAATTTTGCTCGAAAACCTCCGAAAAACTGCTTCAAAAACTACCAGTTTCCGCACGTATAGTACCAGGAGAGCATCCATGGAAGAAGTCGCACCTAGTACAGCAATTTTGCTTGAAAACCACCGAAAAACTGCTTCAAAAACTACCAGTTTTCGAATGTTTAGTACCAGGAGAGCATACCACGGAAGAGGTAGCACCTAGTACAACAATTTTGCTCGAAAACCACCGAAAAAACTGCTTCAAAAACTACCAGTATCCGATGTTTAGCACCAGGAGAGCATACCACGGAAGAGGTAGTACCTAGTACAACAATTTTGCTCGAAAACCACCGAAAAACTGCTTCAAAAACTACCAGTTTTTCGAATGTTTAGCACCAGGAGAGCATACCACGGAAGAGGTAGCACCTAGTACAGCAATTTTGCTCGAAAACCACCGAAAAAACTGCTTCAAAAACTACCAGTTTTCGAATGTTTAGTACCAGGAAAGCATACCATGGAAGAGGTAGCACCTAGTACAGCAATTTTGCTCGAAAACCACCGAAAAACTGCTTCAAAACCTACCAGTTTTCGAATGTTTAGTACCAGGAGAGCATACCACGGAAGAGGTAGCACCTAGTACAACAATTTTGCTCGAAAACCACCGAAAAACTGCTTCAAAAACTACCAGTTTTCGAATGTTTAGTACCAGGAGAGCATCCACGGAAGAGGTCGCACCTAGTACACAGCAATTTTGCTTGAAAACCACCGAAAAACTGCTTCAAAAACTACCAGTTTTTCGAATGTTTAGTACCAGGAGAGCATACCACGGAAGAGGTAGCACCTAGTACAACAATTTTGCTCGAAAACCACCGAAAAACTGCTTCAAAAACTACCAGTTTTCGAATGTTTAGTACCAGGAGAGCATCCACGGAAGAGGTCGCACCTAGTACAGCAATTTTGCTTGAAAACCACCGAAAAACTGCTTCAAAAACTACCAGTTTTTCGAATGTTTAGCACCAGGAGAGCATACCACGGAAGAGGTAGCACCTAGTACAACAATTTTGCTCGAAAACCACCGAAAAACTGCTTCAAAAACTACCAGTTTTTCGAATGCTTAGCACCAGGAGAGCATACCACGGAAGAGGTAGCACCTAGTACAGCAATTTTGCTCGAAAACCACCGAAAAACTGCTTCAAAAACTACCAGTTTCCGCACGTATAGTACCAGGAGAGCATCCATGGAAGAGGTAGCACCTAGTACAGTAATTTTGCTCGAAAACCACCGAAAAACTGCTTCAAAAACTACCAGTTTCCGCACGTATAGTACCAGGAGAGCATCCACGGAAGAAGAAGCACCTAGTACAGCAATTTTGCTCGAAAACCTCGGAAAAACTGCTTCAAAAACTACCAGGAGAGCATACCACGGAAGAGGTAGCACCTAGTACAGCAAGTTTGCTCGAAAACCACCGAAAAACTGCTTCAAAAACTACCAGTTTTCGAAAGTTTAGTACCAGGAGAGCATACCACGGAAGAGGTAGCACCTAGTACAGCAATTTTGCTCGAAAACCTCCGAAAAACTGCTTCAAAAACTACCAGTTTTCGCACGTATAGTACCAGGAGAGCATCCATGGAAGAGGTAGCTCCTAGTACAGTAATTTTGCTCGAAAACCACCGAAAAACTGCTTCAAAACCTACCAGTTTTCGAATGTTTAGTACCAGGAGAGCATACCACGGAAGAGGTAGCACCTAGTACAGAAATTTTGCTCGAAAACCACCGAAAAACTGCTTCAAAAACTACCAGTTTTCGAATGTTTAGTACCAGGAGAGCATACCACGGAAGAGGTAGCACCTAGTACTGCAATTTTGCTCGAAAACCACCGAAAAACTGCTTCAAAACTACCAGTTTTCGAATGTTTAGTACCAGGAGAGCATACCACGGAAGAGGTAGCACCTAGTACAGTAATTTTGCTCGAAAACCACCGAAAAACTGTTTCGAAAACTACCAGTTTCCGCACGTTTAGTACCAGGAGAGCATCCACGGAAGAGGTAGTACCTAGTACAGCAATTTTGCTCGAACCACCGAAAAACTGCTTCAAAAACTACCAGTTTTCGAATGTTTAGTACCAGGAGAGCATACCACGGAAGAGGTAGCACCTAGTACAGCAATTTTGCTTGACAACCACCGAAAAACTGCTTCAAAAACTACCAGTTTTCGAATGTTTAGTACCAGGAGAGCATACCACGGAAGAGGTAGCACCTAGTACAGCAATTTTGCTCGAAAACCACCGAAAAACTGCTTCAAAACTACCAGTTTTCGAATGTTTAGTACCAGGAGAGCATCCACGGAAGAGGTAGCACCTAGTACAGCAATTTTGCTCGAAAACCACCGAAAAACTGCTCCAAAAACTACCAGTTTCCGCACGTATAGTACCAGGAGAGCATACCACGGAAGAGGTAGCACCTAGTACAGCAATTTTGCTCGAAAACAACCGAAAAACTGCTCCAAAAACTACCAGTTTCCGCACGTATAGTACCAGGAGAGCATACCACGGAAGAGGTAGCACCTAGTACAGTAATTTTGCTCGAAAACCACCGACAAACTGTTTCGAAAACTACCAGTTTCCGCACGTATAGTACCAGGAGAGCATCCACGGAAGAGGTAGTACCTAGTACAGCAATTTTGCTCGAACCACCGAAAAACTGCTTCAAAAACTACCAGTTTTCGAATGTTTAGTACCAGGAGAGCATCCACGGAAGAGGTAGCACTAGTACAGCAATTTTGCTCGAAAACCTCCGAAAAACTGCTTAAAAAACTACCAGTTTTCGAATGTTTAGCACCAGGAGAGCATACCACGGAAGAGGTAGCACCTAGTACAACAATTTTGCTCGAAAACCACCGAAAAACTGCTTCAAAAACTACCAGTTTCCGCACGTATAGTACCAGAGAGCATACCACGGAAGAGGTAGCACCTAGTACAGCAATTTTTGCTCGAAAACCACCGAAAAACTGCTTCAAAAACTACCAGTTTCCACACGTATAGTACCAGGAGAGCATACCACGGAAGAGGTAGCACATAGTACAAGCAATTTTGCTTGAAAACCACCGAAAAACTGCTTCAAAAACTACCAGTTTTTGAATGTTTAGTACCAGGAGAGCATCCATGAAGAGGTAGCACCTAGTACAGTAAATTTGCTCGAAAAACCACCGAAAAACTGCTCAAAACTACCAGTTTCCACACGTATAGTACCAGGAGAGCATACCACGGAAGAGGTAGCACCTAGTACAGCAATTTTGCTCGAAAACCACCGGAAAACTGCTTCAAAAACTACCAGTTTCCGCACGTATAGTACCAGGAGAGCATACCACGGAAGAGGTAGCACCTAGTACAGCAATTTTGCTCGAAAACCACCGAAAAACTGCTTCAAAACTACCAGTTTTCGAAAGTTTAGTACCAGGAGAGCATACCACGGAAAGGGCGGCAACCTAGTACATTAATTTTGCTCCAAAACCACCGAAAAACTGCTTCAAAAACTACCAGTTTTCCATTGTTTAGTACCAGGAGAGCATACCACGGAAGAGGTAGCACCTAGTACAGCAATTTTGCTCGAAAACCACCGAAAAACTGCTTCAAAAACTACCAGTTTTCGAATGTTTAGTACCAGGAGAGCATACCACGAAGAGGTAGCACCTAGTACAACAATTTTGCTCGAAAACCACCGAAAAACTGCTTCAAAAACTACCAGTTTCCGCACGTATAGTACCAGGAGAGCATACCACGGAAGAGGTAGCACCTAGTACAGCAATTTTGCTCGAAAACCACCGAAAAACTGCTTCAAAAACTACCAGTTTCCGCACGTATAGTACCAGGAGAGCATCCACGGAAAGAGGTCGCACCTAGTACAGCAATTTTGCTCGAAAACCACCGAAAAACTGCTTCAAAAACTACCAGGTTTTGAATGTTTAGTACCAGGAGAGCATACCACGGAAGAGGTAGCACCTAGTACAACAATTTTGCTCGAAAACCACCGAAAAACTGCTTCAAAAATTACCAGTTTCCGCACGTATAGTACCAGGAGAGCATACCACGGAAGAGGTAGCATCTAGTACAACAATTTTGCTCGAAAACCTCCGAAAAACTGCTTCAAAACTACCAGTTTTCCATTGTTTAGTACCAGGAGAGCATACCACGGAAGAGGTAGCACCTAGTACAACAACAATTTTGCTCGAAAACCACCGAAAAACTGCTTCAAAACCTACCAGTTTCCGCACGTATAGTACCAGGAGAGCATCCATGGAAGAGGTAGCACCTAGTACAGCAATTTTTGCTCGAAAACCACCGAAAAACTGCTTCAAAAACTACCAGTTTCCGCACGTATAGTACCAGGAGAGCATACCACGGAAGAGGTAGCACCTAGTACAGCAATTTTGCTCGAAAACCTCCGAAAAACTGCTTCAAAAACTACCAGTTTCCGCACGTATAGTACCAGGAGAGCATACCACGGAAGAGGTAGCACCTAGTAACAAGCAATTTTGCTCGAAAACCTCCGAAAAACTGCTTCAAAAACTACCAGTTTTGAATGCTTAGTACCAGGAGAGCATACCACGGAAGAGGGGGGGTAGCACCTAGTACAACAATTTTGCTCGAAAACCACCGAAAAACTGCTTCAAAAACTACCAGTTTCCGCACGTATAGTACCAGGAGAGCATCCACGGAAGAGTGGCACCTAGTACAGCAATTTTGCTCAAAAACCATCGAAAAACTGCTTCAAAAAACTACCAGTATCCGATGTTTAGTACCAAGGAGAGCATACCACGGAAGAGGCAGCACCTAGTACAGCAATTTTGCTCGAAAAACCACCGAAAAACTGCTTCAAAAACTACCAGTTTCCGCACGTATAGTACCAGGAGAGCATACCACGGAAGAGGTAGCACCTAGTACAGCAATTTTGCTCGAAAACCTACGAAAAAACTGACTTCAAAAACTACCAGTTTTTGAATGCTTAGTATCAGGAGAGCATACCACGGAAGAGTAGCACCTAGTACAACAATTTTGCTCGAATACCACCGAAAACTGCTTCAAAAACTACCAGTTTTCCGCACGTTTAGTACCAGAGAGCATCCACGGAAGAGGTGGCACCTAGTACAAAGCAATTTTGCTCGAAAACCATCGAAAAACCTGCTTCAAAAACTACCAGTATCCGATGTTTAGTACCAGGAGAGCATACCACGGAAGAGGTAGCACCTAGTACAGCAATTTTGCTCGAAAACCACCGAAAAACTGCTTCAAAACTACCAGTTTTCGAATGTTTAGTACCCGAAAAGCATACCACGGAAGAGGTAGCAACTAGTACAGCAATTATGCTCGAAAACCACCGAAAAACTGCTTCAAAAAATTACCAGGAGAGCATACCACGGAAGAAGGCAGCACCCTAGTACAGCAATTTTGCTCGAAAACCACCGAAAAACCTGCTTCAAAACTACCAGTTTCCGCACGTTTAGTACCACGGAGAGCATCCACGGAAGAGGTAGCACCTAGTACAGTAAATTTGCTCGAAAACCACCGAAAAAACTGCTTCAAAAACTACCAGTTTTCGAATGTTTAGTACCAGGAGAGCATACCAACGGAAGAGGTAGCACCTAGTACAAAGCAATTTTGCTCGAAAACCTCCGAAAAACTGCTTCAAAAACTACCAGTTTCCGCACGTATAGTACCAGGAGAGGAAGAGGTCGCACCTAGTACAGCAATTTTGCTTGAAAACCACCGAAAAACTGCTTCAAAAACTACCAGTTTTCGAATGTTTAGTACCAGGAGAGCATACCACGGAAGAGGTAGCACCTAGTACAACAATTTTGCTCGAAAACCACCGAAAAACTGCTTCAAAAACTACCAGTATCCGATGTTTAGCACCAGGAGAGCATACCACGGAAGAGGTAGTACCTAGTACAACAATTTTGCTCGAAAACCACCGAAAAACTGCTTCAAAAACTACCAGTTCTTCGAATGTTTAGCACCAGGAGAGCATACCACGGAAGAGGTAGCACCTAGTACAGCAATTTTGCTCGAAAACCACCGAAAAACTGCTTCAAAAACTACCAGTTTTCGAATGTTTAGTACCAGGAGAGCATACCATGGAAGAGGTAGCACCTAGTACAGCAATTTTGCTCGAAAACCACCGAAAAACTGCTTCAAAACCTACCAGTTTTCGAATGTTTAGTACCAGGAGAGCATACCACGGAAGAGGTAGCACCTAGTACAACAATTTTGCTCGAAAACCACCGAAAAACTGCTTCAAAAACTACCAGTTTTCGAATGTTTAGTACCAGGAGAGCATCCACGGAAGAGGTCGCACCTAGTACAGCAATTTTGCTTGAAAACCACCGAAAAACTGCTTCAAAAACTACCAGTTTTTCGAATGTTTAGCACCAGGAGAGCATACCACGGAAGAGGTAGCACCTAGTACAACAATTTTGCTCGAAAACCACCGAAAAACTGCTTCAAAAACTACCAGTTTTTCGAATGTTTAGCACCAGGAGAGCATACCACGGAAGAGGTAGCACCTAGTACAGCAATTTTGCTCGAAAACCACCGAAAAACTGCTTCAAAAACTACCAGTTTCCGCACGTATAGTACCAGGAGAGCATCCATGGAAGAGGTAGCACCTAGTACAGTAATTTTGCTCGAAAACCACCGAAAAAACTGCTTCAAAAACTACCAGTTTCCGCACGTATAGTACCAGGAGAGCATCCACGGAAGAAGAAGCACCTAGTACAGCAATTTTGCTCGAAAACCTCGGAAAAACTGCTTCAAAAACTACCAGTTTTCGAATGCTTAGTACCAGGAGAGCATACCACGGAAGAGGTAGCACCTAGTACAGCAATTTTGCTCGAAAACCACCGAAAAACTGCTTCAAAAACTACCAGTTTTCGAAAGTTTAGTACCAGGAGAGCATACCACGGAAAGGGCGGCACCTAGTACATTAATTTTGCTCGAAAACCTCCGAAAAACTGCTTCAAAAACTACCAGTTTTCGCACGTATAGTACCAGGAGAGCATCCATGGAAGAGGTAGCTCCTAGTACAGTAATTTTGCTCGAAAACCACCGAAAAACTGCTTCAAAACCTACCAGTTTTCGAATGTTTAGTACCAGGAGAGCATACCACGGAAGAGGTAGCACCTAGTACAGAAATTTTGCTCGAAAACCACCGAAAAACTGCTTCAAAAACTACCAGTTTTCGAATGTTTAGTACCAGGAGAGCATACCACGGAAGAGGTAGCACCTAGTACAGCAATTTTGCTCGAAAACCACCGAAAAACTGCTTCAAAACTACCAGTTTTTGAATGTTTAGTACCAGGAGAGCATACCACGGAAGAGGTAGCACCTAGTACAGTAATTTTGCTCGAAAACCACCGAAAAACTGTTTCGAAAACTACCAGTTTCCGCACGTATAGTACCAGGAGAGCATCCACGGAAGAGGTAGTACCTAGTACAGCAATTTTGCTCGAACCACCGAAAAACTGCTTCAAAAACTACCAGTTTTCGAATGTTTAGTACCAGGAGAGCATACCACGGAAGAGGTAGCACCTAGTACAGAAATTTTTCTCGAAAACCACCGAAAAACTGCTTCAAAAACTACCAGTTTTCGAATGTTTAGTACCAGGAGAGCATACCACGGAAGAGGTAGCACCTAGTACAGCAATTTTGCTCGAAAACCACCGAAAAACTGCTTCAAAACTACCAGTTTTCGAATGTTTAGTACCAGGAGAGCATACCACGGAAGAGGTAGCACCTAGTACAGCAATTTTGCTCGAAAACCACCGAAAAACTGCTCCAAAAACTACCAGTTTCCGCACGTATAGTACCAGGAGAGCATACCACGGAAGAGGTAGCACCTAGTACAGCAATTTTGCTCGAAAACAACCGAAAAACTGCTCCAAAAACTACCAGTTTCCGCACGTATAGTACCAGGAGAGCATACCACGGAAGAGGTAGCACCTAGTACAGTAATTTTGCTCGAAAACCACCGACAAACTGTTTCAAAAACTACCAGTTTCCGCACGTATAGTACCAGGAGAGCATCCACGGAAGAGGTAGTACCTAGTACAGCAATTTTGCTCGAACCACCGAAAAACTGCTTCAAAAACTACCAGTTTTCGAATGTTTAGTACCAGGAGAGCATCCACGGAAGAGGTAGCACCTAGTACAGCAATTTTGCTCGAAAACCTCCGAAAAACTGCTTAAAAAACTACCAGTTTTCGAATGTTTAGCACCAGGAGAGCATACCACGGAAGAGGTAGCACCTAGTACAACAATTTTGCTCGAAAACCACCGAAAAACTGCTTCAAAAACTACCAGTTTCCGCACGTATAGTACCAGGAGAGCATACCACGGAAGAGGTAGCACCTAGTACAGCAATTTTGCTCGAAAACCACCGAAAAACTGCTTCAAAAACTACCAGTTTCCGCACGTATAGTACCAGGAGAGCATACCACGGAAGAGGTAGCATCTAGTACAGCAAAGTTTGCTTGAAAACCACCGAAAAACTGCTCCAAAAACTACCAGTTTTTGAATGTTTAGTACCAGGAGAGCATCCATGGAAGAGGTAGCACCTAGTACAGTAAATTTGCACGAAAACCACCGAAAAACTGCTTCAAAAACTACCAGTTTCCACACGTATAGTACCAGGAGAGCATACCACGGAAGAGGTAGCACCTAGTACAGCAATTTTGCTCGAAAACCACCGGAAAACTGCTTCAAAAACTACCAGTTTCCGCACGTATAGTACCAGGAGAGCATACCACGGAAGAGGTAGCACCTAGTACAGCAATTTTGCTCGAAAACCACCGAAAAACTGCTTCAAAAACTACCAGTTTTCGAAAGTTTAGTACCAGAAGAGCATACCACGGAAAGGGCGGCACCTAGTACATTAATTTTGCTCCAAAACCACCGAAAAACTGCTTCAAAAACTACCAGTTTTCCATTGTTTAGTACCAGGAGAGCATACCACGGAAGAGGTAGCACCTAGTACAGCAATTTTGCTCGAAAACCACCGAAAAACTGCTTCAAAAACTACCAGTTTTCGAATGTTTAGTACCAGGAGAGCATACCACGGAAGAGGTAGCACCTAGTACAACAATTTTGCTCGAAAACCACCGAAAAACTGCTTCAAAAATTACCAGTTTCCGCACGTATAGTACCAGGAGAGCATACCACGGCAGAGGTAGCACCTAGTACAGCAATTTTGCTCGAAAACCTCCGAAAAACTGCTTCAAAAACTACCAGTTTCCGCACGTATAGTACCAGGAGAGCATCCACGGAAGAGGTCGCACCTAGTACAGCAATTTTGCTTGAAAACCACCGAAAAACTGCTTCAAAAACTACCAGTTTTCGAATGTTTAGTACCAGGAGAGCATACCACGGAAGTGGTAGCACCTAGTACAGTAAATTTGCTCGAAAACCACCGAAAAACTGCTTCAAAAATTACCAGTTTCCGCACGTATAGTACCAGGAGAGCATACCACGGAAGAGGCGGCACCTAGTACAGCAATTTTGCTCGAAAACCTCCGAAAAACTGCTTCAAAACTACCAGTTTTCCATTGTTTAGTACCAGGAGAGCATACCACGGAAGAGGTAGCACCTAGTACAACAATTTTGCTCGAAAACCACCGAAAAACTGCTTCAAAAATTACCAGTTTCCGCACGTATAGTACCAGGAGAGCATACCACGGCAGAGGTAGCACCTAGTACAACAATTTTGCTCGAAAACCACCGAAAAACTGCTTCAAAAACAACCAGTTTCCGCACGTATAGTACCAGGAGAGCATACCACGGAAGAGGTAGCACCTAGTACAACAATTTTGCTCGAAAACCACCGAAAAACTGCTTCAAAAACTACCAGTTTCCGCACGTATAGTACCAGGAGAGCATCCATGGAAGAGGTAGCACCTAGTACAGCAATTTTGCTCGAAAACCACCGAAAAACTGCTTCAAAAACTACCAGTTTCCGCACGTATAGTACCAGGAGAGCATACCACGGAAGAGGTAGCACCTAGTACAGCAATTTTGCTCGAAAACCTCCGAAAAACTGCTTCAAAAACTACCAGTTTCCGCACGTATAGTACCAGGAGAGCATACCACGGAAGAGGTAGCACCTAGTACAGCAATTTTGCTCGAAAACCACCGAAAAACTGCTTCAAAAACTACCAGTTTTCGAATGCTTAGTACCAGGAGAGCATACCACGGAAGAGGTAGCACCTAGTACAACAATTTTGCTCGAAAACCACCGAAAAACTGCTTCAAAAACTACCAGTTTCCGCACGTATAGTACCAGGAGAGCATCCACGGAAGAGGTGGCACCTAGTACAGCAATTTTGCTCGAAAACCATCGAAAAACTGCTTCAAAAACTACCAGTATCCGATGTTTAGTACCAGGAGAGCATACCACGGAAGAGGCAGCACCTAGTACAGCAATTTTGCTCGAAAACCACCGAAAAACTGCTTCAAAAACTACCAGTTTCCGCACGTATAGTACCAGGAGAGCATACCACGGAAGAGGTAGCACCTAGTACAGTAAATTTGCTCGAAAACCTACGAAAAACTGCTTCAAAAACTACCAGTTTTTGAATGCTTAGTACCAGGAGAGCATACCACGGAAGAGGTAGCACCTAGTACAACAATTTTGCTCGAAAACCACCGAAAAACTGCTTCAAAAACTACCAGTTTCCGCACGTTTAGTACCAGGAGAGCATCCACGGAAGAGGTGGCACCTAGTACAGCAATTTTGCTCGAAAACCATCGAAAAACTGCTTCAAAAACTACCAGTATCCGATGTTTAGTACCAGGAGAGCATACCACGGAAGAGGTAGCACCTAGTACAGCAATTTTGCTCGAAAACCACCGAAAAACTGCTTCAAAAACTACCAGTTTTCGAATGTTTAGTACCCGAAAAGCATACCACGGAAGAGGTAGCAACTAGTACAGCAATTTTGCTCGAAAACCACCGAAAAACTGCTTCAAAAACTACCAGTTTCCTCACATATAGTACCAGGAGAGCATACCACGGAAGAGGTAGCACCTAGTACAGCAATTTTGCTCGAAAACCACCGAAAAACTGCTTCAAAGTCCTCTTCATACCTCTTCCGTGGTATGCTCTCCTGGTACTAAATTGGTAGTTTTTTAAGCAGTTTTTCGGTTGTTTTTCGAGCAAAATTGCTGTACTACGTGCTACCTCTTCCGTGGATGCTCTCCTGGTACTAAGCATTCGAAAACTGGTAGGTTTTGAAGCACTTTTTCGGTGGTTTTCGAGCAAAATTGCTGTACTAGGTGCTACCTCTTCCGTGGTATGCTCTCCTGGTACTAAACATTCGAAAACTGGTAGTTTTGAAGCAGTTTTTCGGTGGTTTTCGAGCAAAATTGCTGTACTAGGTGCTACCTCTTCCGTGGTATGCTCTCCTGGTACTAAACATTCGAAAACTGGTAGTTTTTTAAGCAGTTTTTTTCGTGGATTTCGAGCAAAATTGCTGTACTAGGTGCCGCCTCTTCCGTGGTATGCTCTCCTGGTACTAAACATTCGAAAACTGGTAGTTTTTGAAGCAGTTTTTCGGTGGTTTTCGAGCAAAATTGCTGTACTAGGTGCTACCTCTTCCATGGTATGCTCTCCTGGTACTAAACATTCGAAAACTGGTAGTTTTTGAAGCAGATTTTCGGTGGTTTTCGAGCAAAATTGCTGTACTAGGTGCTACCTCTTCCGTGGTATGCTCTCCTGGTACTAAACATTCGAAAACTGGTAGTTTTTGAAGCAGTTTTTCGGTGGTTTTCGAGAAAAATTGCTGTACTCGTTGCTACCTCTTCCGTGGTATGCTCTCCTGGTACTAAACAATGGAAAACTGGTAGTTTTTGAAGCAGTTTTTCGGTGGTTTTCGAGCAAAATTGCTGTACTAGGTGCTACCTCTTCCGTGGTATGCTCTCCTGGTACTACACTTTCGAAAACTGGTAGTTTTTGAAGCAGTTTTTCGGTGGTTTTCGAGCAAAATTGCTGTACTAGGTGCTACCTCTTCCGTGGTATGCTCTCCTGGTACTAAACATTCGAAAACTGGTAGTTTTTGAAGCAGTTTTTTGGTGGATTTCGAGCAAAATTGCTGTACTAGGTGCCGCCTCTTCCGTGGTATGCTCTCCTGGTACTAAACATTCGAAAACTGGTAGTTTTTGAAGCAGTTTTTCGGTGGTTTTCGAGCAAAATTGCTGTACTAGGTGCTACCTCTTCCATGGTATGCTCTCCTGGTACTAAACATTCGAAAACTGGTTGTTTTTGAAGCAGGTTTTCGGTGGTTTTCGAGCAAAATTGCTGTACTAGGTGCTACCTCTTCCGTGGATGCTCCTTTGGTACTATACGTGCGGAAACTGGTAGTTTTGAAGCAGTTTTTCGGTGGTTTTCGAGCAAAATTGCTGTACTAGGTGCTACCTCTTCCGTGGTATGCTCTCCTGGTACTAAACAATGGAAAACTGGTAGTTTTTGAAGCAGTTTTTCGGTGGTTTTCGAGCAAAATTAATGTACTAGGTGCCGCCCTTTCCGTGGTATGCTCTTCTGGTACTAAACTTTCGAAAACTGGTAGTTTTTGAAGCAGTTTTTCGGTGGTTTTCGAGCAAAATTGCTGTACTAGGTGCTACCTCTTCCGTGGTATGCTCTCCTGGTACTAAACATTCGAAAACTGGTAGTTTTTGAAGCAGTTTTTCGGTGGTTTTCGAGCAAATTTACTGTACTAGGTGCTACCTCTTCCGTGGTATGCTCTCCTGGTACTATACGTGCGGAAACTGGTAGTTTTTGAAGCAGTTTTTCGGTGGTTTTCGAGAAAAATTGCTGTACTCGTTGCTACCTCTTCCGTGGTATGCTCTCCTGGTACTAAGCATTCGAAAACTGGTAGTTTTTGAAGCAGTTTTTCGGTGGTTTTCGAGAAAAATTGCTGTACTCGTTGCTACCTCTTCCGTGGTATGCTCTCCTGGTACTAAGCATTCGAAAACTGGTAGTTTTTGAAGCAGTTTTTCGGTGGTTTTCGAGCAAATTTACTGTACTAGGTGCTACCTCTTCCGTGGTATGCTCTCCTGGTACTATACGTGCGGAAACTGGTAGTTTTTGGAGCAGTTTTTCGGTGGTTTTCGAGCAAAATTGCTGTACTAGGTGCTACCTCTTCCGTGGTATGCTCTCCTGGTACTAAACATTCGAAAACTGGTAGTTTTTGAAGCAGTTTTTCGGTGGTTTTCGAGCAAATTTACTGTACTAGGTGCTACCTCTTCCGTGGTATGCTCTCCTGGTACTATACGTGCGGAAACTGGTAGTTTTTGAAGCAGTTTTTCGGTGGTTTTCGAGAAAAATTGCTGTACTCGTTGCTACCTCTTCCGTGGTATGCTCTCCTGGTACTAAGCATTCGAAAACTGGTAGTTTTTGAAGCAGTTTTTCGGTGGTTTTCGAGAAAAATTTATGTACTAGGTGCTACCTCTTCCGTGGTATGCTCTCCTGGTACTAAACATTCGAAAACTGGTAGTTTTTGAAGCAGTTTTTCGGTGGATTTCGAGCAAAATTGCTGTACTAGGTGCCGCCTCTTCCGTGGTATGCTCTCCTGGTACTAAACATTCGAAAACTGGTAGTTTTTTAAGCAGTTTTTCGGTGGTTTTCGAGCAAAATTGCTGTACTAGGTGCTACCTCTTCCGTGGTATGCTCTCCTGGTACTAAACATTCGAAAACTGGTAGTTTTTGAAGCAGTTTTTCGGTGGTTTTCGAGCAAATTTACTGTACTAGGTGCTACCTCTTCCGTGGTATGCTCTCCTGGTACTATACGTGCGGAAACTGGTAGTTTTTGAAGCAGTTTTTCGGTGGTTTTCGAGAAAAATTGCTGTACTCGTTGCTACCTCTTCCGTGGTATGCTCTCCTGGTACTAAGCATTCGAAAACTGGTAGTTTTTGAAGCAGTTTTTCGGTGGTTTTCGAGAAAAATTTATGTACTAGGTGCTACCTCTTCCGTGGTATGCTCTCCTGGTACTAAACATTCGAAAACTGGTAGTTTTTTAAGCAGTTTTTCGGTGGATTTCGAGCAAAATTGCTGTACTAGGTGCCGCCTCTTCCGTGGTATGCTCTCCTGGTACTAAACATTCGAAAACTGGTAGTTTTTTAAGCAGTTTTTCGGTGGTTTTCGAGAAATATTTCTGTACTAGGTGCTACCTCTTCCGTGGTATGCTCTCCTGGTACTATACGTGCGGAAACTGGTAGTTTTTGGAGCAGTTTTTCGGTGGTTTTCGAGCAAAATTGCTGTACTAGGTGCTACCTCTTCCGTGGATGCTCTCCTCGTACTATACGTGCGGAAACTGGTAGTTTTTGAAGCAGTTTTTCGGTGGTTTTCGAGCAAAATTACTGTACTAGGTGCTACCTCTTCCGTGGTATGCTCTCCTGGTACTAAACATTCGAAAAACTGGTAGTTTTTGAAGCAGTTTTTCGGTGGTTTTCGAGCAAAATTTCTGTACTAGGTGCTACCTCTTCCGTGGTATGCTTTGCTGGTCAGCGGCGGATCAAACGGTAGGCGGAGTAGGCGGTCGCCTAGGGCCTCGCCGTTTTGGGGGCCCCAAACAACTTGTGCCGATTGTGCGATTTTTTGAAATTTAGCAGCAGAGTTAATTTATGGCACAAAATCTATTTAAAATGGTAGATTTAAATTGATCGAAAATATCCTTAGATTTTATATATCCTTGGTAAGATTTTTTTTATTTAATTAGCTATATCGGCCCGGTTACACCGCTACGCAAGAGAAGTATGCATTATATTCATACTCCTTCTTCTTTATTGGCACGACATCTTTAGGATATTTAATCCTACCATTTCTATTTTTATTTTTACTTTATTTACCCGTAGGATAGTCAGTGCTGCGTACGGAGGTTTGGTGGTCCAAATGAAATTTTTCCGTGGTCCTGTCTTGTACAGACCGACTGCGCTACCAATACACCATCTGGCCGCCCCGTGAACCCTTTTATGCCCTTTTACTTCAACCTTTTCATGTATTCTATTTCTTGAACGGGATTTTTTCATCTGTTCGTAAATGATCCTACCGTTAGTTGCTAGAATAGAAACCATGCTTGTTTTCACTTACGCAATATTTGCCAGCTATTGCCATTGCGATACTCGTGGTGTGGTATTGTTTTCTCTCACCGATTGAACCGTGAAAATGTCCAGCCTACGTGTTTCGAAACAGTATTGTGGTGGAGTATTGTGTTTAGTATTATGATTGTCACAATTTCTGCAAGTTTGCAAGCCGGTAATTATGTTATTACCGACACAATCTGTCAATGTACTACGAAATAGCTAGCATTGTCATAGAATATGAATAAAATCATATTTCATTCATTAGAACCCTCTTTTCCGTTTGATATTTCATACCTCATGGTTCTTGGAATACCATTTCTGTCTTTCTTGATTATTACTTAATCGAAGCTGGATTGTAGGTTCGGCTTATGTCCACCCATCCCAAACTGTCCAAACACTTCATCATATCCCCTTGTAGAATACTGTTCAAACTACATTGTTGTAATCTCGGTAACATTTACATCGTTGTTAGACTGAAATTGTTCTAAAGATTCCAATTCTAAATCCATACGGTTTAAGATCATCGCCGCGAAATCGTTGATCTAAATTAAAAAAAGAACACGAAAAAAGATACTTGAAGAAATCAGGTATTGATATAAAAAAGATATATTCAGTGAAGAACCTATCATAGTAGTCTTGCTCAAACATTGTAATGCTTGCTGAAAGCGGTCTCGTTTTTTGCATTGAAAACTCAGTTTGTTTGAGAAAATTTAGTGAGTGGTTTGTGGTGTTGTATCCCTATATTTTGCTACTGACTATCAAATTGT
Source organism: Anopheles moucheti (assembly GCF_943734755.1). Taxonomy (NCBI): domain Eukaryota; kingdom Metazoa; phylum Arthropoda; class Insecta; order Diptera; family Culicidae; genus Anopheles; species Anopheles moucheti. Next base: position 36,280 of record NW_026453856.1, on the reverse strand, counting down.
GCCTGAGGAGCACATAGTGTGTTTCATACTGATGTAAATGTGCAAGTGTAAATGTGACGAAATGATCGCAAGTGTCTTCACAATGACCGAAGGGATCGGCCAAAAAATTCTTGGATTTCTTGACGCACGGACAACCGACCTAAAATTGGAGCATCAAACTTTATACGCGAAAATCAAGCGAACGATCGAAATTCACATTAATATATGCAGGGCTACGAGGGTTGACAAATTTGTCCAATGACCAAATCAGCTGGTCAACTGTGAAAACCACTATAGCGTTGCCGCGCACACAATTGTTTTCAGATTTCCGATGCCAGGAGAGCATGTTTTTCTAGAGGTGACATCTGCAGCTTGGGACAAATTTGCCCATCACAATTGCAATTGCATACTATCAAACACGTGAGAACGATCGCTAATTTAAGGATGATCAATAAAACGGAAAGCATCCTTCATTTCGCTCAAACTTTCCGTCGGTTGGTACGAAATTCCATTCTAAACCAGCTGTATTCCGATTTCCGATACCAGGAAAGCATCCGCGGAAGAGGTAGCACCTTGTACAGCAATTTTGGTCGAAAACCGCCGAAAGGTATGCAATATTTAAACACTAACTTTCCCGTTGGTCCAGTAAAATTTTGCAGCAATTTCGCACAAAAACCGCCGAAAGGTATGCAATGTTTAAACACAAACTTTCCCGTTGGTCGTGAAAAATTTCTTCGAAAACTAGCAGTTTTCGAATTTATAGTACCAGGAAAGCATCCACGGGGGAGGTAGCACCTGATAATTTTGCCCGCCTAAAGGTATGCAATGTTTACACACTATCTTTGCAACCAACTTGCAATGCAATACGCCGTAAGGTATGCAATGTTTAAACACTAACTTTTCATACAAACCAGCTGTTTTCAGATTTCCAATACCAGGAGAGCATGTTGTTCAAGAGGTAACATCTTCCATCCCCCTCCCCCCTTCCCCCACCAAGATGGCGGCCAAGATGGCGGACAAGATGGCGGCCAAGATGGCGGACACAATATGGTGGACAAGATGGCGGACAATATGGCGGCCAAGATGGCGGACACAGAATGGCGGACAATATGGCGGACAATATGGCGGACACAAGATGGCGGCTAAGATGGCGGACAAGATGGCGGCCAAGATGGCGGCCAAGATGGCGGACCGGATGGCGGACAAGATGGCGGACAAGATGGCGGATAAGATGGCGGACAAGATGGCGGCCAAGATGGCGGATAAGATGGCGGACAAGATGGCGGACAAGATGGCGGACACAAGATGGCGAACAAGATGGTGGACACAAGATGGCGGACAAGATGGCGGCCAAGATGGCGGACAAGATGGCGGACAAGATGGCGGACAAGATGGCGGACAAGATGGCGGCCAAGATGGCGGACAAGATGGCGGACAAGATGGCGGACAAGATGACGGACAAGATGGCGGACAAGCTAACGGCCAAGATGGCGGATAAGATGGCGGGCAAGATGGCGGACAAGATGGTGGACACAAGATGGCGGACAAGATGGCGGACAAGATGGCGGACAAGATGGAGGACAAGATGGCGGACAATATGGCGGACACAAGATGGCGGACAAGATGGCGGACAAGATGGCGGCCAAGATGGCGGACAAGATGGCGGCCAAGATGGCGGACAAGATGGCGGCCAAGATGGCGGACAAGATGGCGGCCAAGATGGCGGCCAAGATGGCGGCCAAGATGGCGGACAAGATGGCGGACAAGATGGCGGACAAGATGGTGGACAAGATGGCGGACAAGATGGCGGCCAAGATGGCGGACAAGATGGCGGACGAGATGGCGGATAAGATGGCGGACAAGATGGCGGACAAGATGGCGGACACAAGATGGCGGACAAGATGGCGGCCAAGATGGAGGACAAGATGGCGGACAAGATGGCGGACAAGATGGCGGACAAGATGGCGGACAAGATGGCGGACAAGATGGCGGACAAGATGGCGGACAAGATGGTGGCCAAGATGGCGGACAAGATGGCGGACAAGATGGCGGACAAGATGACGGACAAGATGGCGGACAAGCTGGCGGCCAAGATGGCGGACAAGATGGCGGACATAAGATGGCGGACAAGATGGCGGCCAAGATGGAGGACAAGATGGCGGCCAAGATGGCGGACAAGATGGCGGACAAGATGGCGGCCAAGATGGCGGACAAGATGGCGGACACAAGATGGCGGATAAGATGGCGGACAAGATGGCGGACAAGATGGCGGACAAGATGGCGGACAAGATGGCGGACAAGATGGCGGACAAGATGGTGGCCAAGATGGCGGACAAGATGGCGGACAAGATGGCGGATAAGATGGCGGACAAGATGGCGGACAAGATGGCGGACAAGATGGCGTACAAGATGGAGGACAAGATGGCGGCCAAGATGGCGGATACGATGGCGGACAAGATGGCGGACAAGATGGCGGATAAGATGGCGGACAAGATGGCGGACACAAGATGGCGGCCAAGATGGCGGACACAAGATGGCGGCCAAGATGGCGGCTAAGATGGCGGACAAGATGGCGGACAAGATGGCGGACACAAGATGGCGGCCAAGATGGCGGACAAGATGGCGGACAAGATGGCGGACACAATATGGCGGCCAAGATGGCGGACAAGATGGCGGACACAAGTTGGCGGCAAAGATGGCGGACAAGATGGCGGACTAGATGGCGGATAAGATGGCGGACAAGATGGCGGACAAGATGGCGGACAAGATGGCGGACGCAAGATGGCGGCCAAGATGGCGGACAAGATGGCGGACAAGATGGCGGCCAAGATGGCGGCCAAGATGGCGGACAAGATGACGGACAAGATGGCGGACAAGATGGCGGACACAAGATGGCGGCCAAGATGGCGGACAAGATGGCGGACAAGATGGCGGATAAGATGGTGGATAAGATGGCGGACAAGATGGCGGACAAGATGGCGGACAAGATGGCGGACACAATATGGCGGCCATGATGGCGGACCAGATGGCGGACCAGATGGCGGACAAGATGGCGGACAAGATGGCCGACACAAGATGGCGGACAAGATGGCGGACACAAGATGTCGGACAAGATGGCGGACACAAGATGGCGGACAAGATGGCGGACAAGATGGCGGCCAAGATGGCGGACAAGATGGCGGATAAGATGGCGGATAAGATGGCGGACAAGCTGGCGTACAAGATGGCGGACAAGATGGCGGACAAGATGGCGGACAAGATGGCGGACAAGATGGCGGACACAAGATGGCGGACAAGATGGCGGACACAAGATGGCGGCCAAGATGGCGGACAAGATGGCGGACAAGATGGCGAACAAGATGGCGGACAAGATGGCGGCCAAGATGGCGGCCAAGATGGCGGACAAGATGGCGGACAAGATGGCGGATAAGATGGCGGACAAGATGGCGGACAAGATGGCGGACAAGATGGTGGACAAGATGGCGGACAAGTTGGCGGACAAGATGGCGGTTAAGATGGCGGACAAGATGGCGGACAAGATGGCGGACACAAGATGGCGGACAAGATGGCGGACACAAGATGGCGGCCAAGATGGCGGACAAGATGGCGGACAAGATGGCGAACAAGATGGCGGACAAGATGGCGGCCAAGATGGCGGCCAAGATGGCGGCCAAGATGGCGGACAAGATGGCGGACAAGATGGCGGACAAGATGGCGGATAAGATGGTGGACAAGATGGCGGACAAGATGGCGGACAAGATGGTGGACAAGATGGCGGACAAGTTGGCGGACAAGATTTCGGTTAAGATGGCGGACAAGATGGCGGACAAGATGGCGGATAAGGTGGCGGACAAGATGGCGGACAAGATGTTGGACAAGATGGCGGACAAGATGGCGGACAAAACGGCGGACCAGATGGCGGACAAGATGGCGGCCAAGATGGCGGACAAGATGGCGGACAAGATGGCGGATAAGATGGCGGACAAGATGGCGGACAAGATGGCGGACAAGATGGCGGACAAGTTGGCGGACAAGATGGCGGACAAGATGGCGGACAAGATGGCGGACAAGATGACGGACACAAGATGGCGGACAAGATGGCGGACAAGATGGCGGACAAGATGGCGGATAAGATGGCGGACAAGATGGCGGACACAAGATGGCGGCCAAGATGGCGGCCAAGATGGCGGACACAATATGGTGGACAAGATGGCGGACAAGATGGCGGACAAGATGGCGGACAAGATGGCGGACAAGATGGCGGCCAAGATGGCGGATAAGATGGTGGCCAAGATGGCGGACACAATATGGCGGCCATGATGGCGGATAAGATGGCGGACAAGATGGCGGACACAATATGGCGGCCATGATGGCGGACAAGATGGTGGACAAGATGGCGGACAAGATGGCGGACAAGATGACGTACAAGATGGCGGACACAAGATGGCGGACACAAGATGGCGGACAAGATGGCGGACAAGATGGTGGACAAGATGGCGGACAAGTTGGCGGACACAAGATGGCGGACAAGATGGCGGACAAGATGGTGGACAAGATGGCGGACAAGTTGGCGGACAAGATGGCGGTTAAGATGGCGGACAAGATGGCGGACAAGATGACGGACAAGACGGCGGACCAGATGGTGGACAAGATGGCGGACGCAAGATGGCGGACAAGATGGCGGACGCAAGATGGCGGACAAGATGGCGGACAATATGGCGGACAAGATAGCGGACAAGATAGCGGAAACAAGATGGCGGACAAGATGGCGGCCAAGATGGCGGACAAGATGGCGGACGCAAGATGGCGGACAAGATGGCGGACAATATGGAGGACAAGATGGCGGACAAGATGGCGAACAAGTTGGCGGACAAGATGACGGACAAGATGGCGGACAAGATGTTGGACAAGATGGCGGACAAGATGGCGGACAAGATGACGGACAAGACGGCGGACCAGATGGCGGACAAGATGGCGGACGCAAGATGGCGGACAAGATGGCGGACAAGATGGCGGACAAGATGGCGGACCAGATGGTGGACATGATGGCGGACGCAAGATGGCGGACAAGATGGCGGACAATATGGCGGACAAGATGGCGGACAAGATGGCGGACAAGATGGCGGACACAAGATGGCGGACAAGATGGCGGCCAAGATGGCGGACAAGATGGCGGACAAGATGGCGGACGCAAGATGGCGGCCAAGATGGCGGACGAGATGGCGGACAAGATGGCGGACAAGATGGCGGTTAAGATGGCGGACAAGATGGCGGACAAGATGGCGGACACAAGATGGCGGACAAGATGGCGGACAAGATGGCGGACACAATATGGCGGCCAAGATGGCGGACAAGATGGCGGACAAGATGGCGGACAAGATGGCGGACAAGATGGCGGACACAAGTTGGCGGCAAAGATGGCGGACAAGATGGCGGACAAGATGGCGGACAAGATGGCGGATAAGATGGCGGACAAGATGGCGGACAAGATGGCGGACGCAAGATGGCGGCCAAGATGGCGGACAAGATGGCGGACAATATGGCGGCCAAGATGGCGGACAAGATGACGGACAAGATGGCGGACAAGATGGCGGACACAAGATGGCGACCAAGATGGCGGACAAGATGGCGGATAAGATGGTGGATAAGATGGCGGACAAGATGGCGGACAAGATGGCGGACAAGATGGCGGACAAGATGGCGGACAAGAAGGCCGTCAAGATGGCGGAAAAGATGGCGGACAAGATGGTGGCCAAGATGGCGGACAAGACGGCGGACAAGATGGCGGACCAAGATGGCGGACAAGATGGCGGACAAGATGGCGGACAAGATGGCGGACGCAAGATGGCGGACAAGATGGCGGACAAGATGGCGGACAAGATGGCGGATGAGATGGCGGCCAAGATGGCGGACAAGATGGCGGACAAGATAGCGGACACAAGATGGCGGCCAAGATGGCGGACAAGATGGCGGACACAATATGGTGGACAAGATGGCGGACAAGATGGCGGACACAAGATGGCGGACAAGATGGCGGACAAGATGGCGGACAAGATGGCGGACAAGATGGCGAACAAGATGGCGGACGCAAGATGGCGGCCAAGATGGCGGACAAGATGGCGGACAAGATGGCGGACAAGATGGCGGACAAGATGGCGGACAAGATGGCGGACAAGATGGCGGACAAGATGGCGGACAAGATGGCGGACAAGATGGTGGACAAGATGGCGGACAAGTTGGCGGACAAGATGGCGGTTAAGATGGCGGACAAGATGGCGGACAAGATGGCGGACACAAGATGGAGGCCAAGATGGCGGACACAAGATGGCGGCCAAGATGGCGGCTAAGATGGCGGACCAGATGGCGGACAAGATGGCGGACGCAAGATGGCGGACAAGATGGCGGACAAGATGGCGGACAAGATGGCGGACACAAGATGGCGGACAAGATGGCGGCCAAGATGGCGGACAAGATGGCGGACAAGATGGCGGACGCAAGATGGCGGCCAAGATGGCGGACAAGATGGCGGATAAGATGGCGGACAAGATGGCGGACAAGATGGCGGACAAGTTGGCGGACAAGATGGCGGTTATGATGGCGGACAAGATGGCGGACACAAGATGGCGGACAAGATGGTGGACACAAGATGGCGGACAAGATGGCGGACAAGATGGTGGCCAAGATGGCGGACAAGATGGCGGATAAGATGGCGGACAAGATGGCGGACACAAGATGGCGGACACAAGATGGCGGCCAAGATGGCGGCCAAGATGGCGGACACAATATGGTGGACAAGATGGCGGACAAGATGGCGGACAAGATGGCGGACAAGATGGCGGACAAGATGGCGGCCAAGATGGCGGACGAGATGGTGGACAAGATGGCGGACACAATATGGCGGCCATGATGGCGGATAAGATGGCGGACAAGATGGCGGACAAGATGGTGGACAAGATGGCGGCCATGATGGCGGACAAGATGGTGGACAAGATGGCGGACAAGATGGCGGACAAGATGGCGTACAAGATGGCGGACACAAGATGGCGGACACAAGATGGCGGCCAAGATGGCGGACAAGATAGCGGACAAGATGGTGGCCAAGATGGCGGACAAGATGGCGGACAAGATGGCGGACAAGATGGCGGACAAGATGGCGGACAAGATGGCGGATGAGATGGCGGACAAGATGGCGCATAAGATGGCGGACAAGATGGCGGACACAAGATGGCGGACACAAGATGGCGGCCAAGATGGCGGACAAGATGGCGGACAAGATGGTGGCCAAGATGGCGGACAAGATGGCGGACAAGATGGCGGACCAAGATGGCGGACAAGATGGCGGACAAGATGGCGGACGCAAGATGGCGGACAAGATGGCGGACAAGATGGCGGACAAGATGGCGGATGAGATGGCGGCCAAGATGGCGGACAAGATGGCGGACAAGATAGCGGACACAAGATGGCGGCCAAGATGGCGGACAAGATGGCGGACACAATATGGTGGACAAGATGGCGGACAAGATGGCGGACACAAGATGGCGGACAAGATGGCGGACAAGATGGCGGACACAAGATGGCGGACAAGATGGCGGACACAAGATGGCGGCCAAGATGGCGGACAAGATGGCGGACAAGATGGCGAACAAGATGGCGGACGCAAGATGGCGGCCAAGATGGCGGACAAGATGGCGGACAAGATGGCGGACAAGATGGCGGACAAGATGGCGGACAAGATGGCGGACAAGATGGCGGACAAGATGGCGGACAAGATGGCGGACAAGATGGTGGACAAGATGGCGGACAAGTTGGCGGACAAGATGGCGGTTAAGATGGCGGACAAGATGGCGGACAAGATGGCGGATAAGATGGCGGACAAGATGGCGGACACAAGGTGGAGGCCAAGATGGCGGACACAAGATGGCGGCCAAGATGGCGGCTAAGATGGCGGACCAGATGGCGGACAAGATGGCGGACGCAAGATGGCGGACAAGATGGCGGACAAGATGGCGGACAAGATGGCGGACACAAGATGGCGGACAAGATGGCGGCCAAGATGGCGGACAAGATGGCGGACAAGATGGCGGACGCAAGATGGCGGCCAAGATGGCGGACAAGATGGCGGATAAGATGGCGGACAAGATGGCGGACAAGATGGCGGACAAGTTGGCGGACAAGATGGCGGTTATGATGGCGGACAAGATGGCGGACACAAGATGGCGGACAAGATGGCGGACACAAGATGGCGGACAAGATGGCGGACAAGATGGTGGCCAAGATGGCGGACAAGATGGCGGATAAGATGGCGGACAAGATGGCGGACACAAGATGGCGGACACAAGATGGCGGCCAAGATGGCGGCCAAGATGGCGGACACAATATGGTGGACAAGATGGCGGACAAGATGGCGGACAAGATGGCGGACAAGATGGCGGACAAGATGGCGGCCAAGATGGCGGACGAGATGGCGGACAAGATGGCGGACACAATATGGCGGCCATGATGGCGGATAAGATGGCGGACAAGATGGCGGACAAGATGGTGGACAAGATGGCGGCCATGATGGCGGACAAGATGGTGGACAAGATGGCGGACAAGATGGCGGACAAGATGGCGTACAAGATGGCGGACACAAGATGGCGGACACAAGATGGCGGCCAAGATGGCGGACAAGATAGCGGACAAGATGGTGGCCAAGATGGCGGACAAGATGGCGGACAAGATGGCGGACAAGATGGCGGACAAGATGGCGGACAAGATGGCGGATGAGATGGCGGACAAGATGGCGCATAAGATGGCGGACAAGATGGCGGACACAAGATGGCGGACACAAGATGGCGGCCAAGATGGCGGACAAGATGGCGGACAAGATGGTGGCCAAGATGGCGGACAAGATGGCGGACAAGATGGCGGACCAAGATGGCGGACAAGATGGCGGACAAGATGGCGGACAAGATGGCGGACGCAAGATGGCGGACAAGATGGCGGACAAGATGGCGGACAAGATGGCGGATGAGATGGCGGCCAAGATGGCGGACAAGATGGCGGACAAGATAGCGGACACAAGATGGCGGCCAAGATGGCGGACAAGATGGCGGACACAATATGGTGGACAAGATGGCGGACAAGATGGCGGACACAAGATGGCGGACAAGATGGCGGACAAGATGGCGGACAAGATGGCGGATAAGATGGCGGATAAGATGGCGGACAAGATGGCTACCAAGATGGCGGACAAGATGGCGGACACAAGATGGCGGACAAGATGGCGGATAAGATGGCGGACAAGATGGCGGACACAAGATGGCGGACAAGATGGCGGACACAAGATGGCGGACAAGATGGCGGACAAGATGGCGGACACAAGATGGCGGCCAAGATGACGGACAAGATGGCGGTCAAGATGGCGGACAAGATGGCGGACAAAATGGCGGACCAAGATGGCGGACAAGATGGCGGATAAGATGGCGGACAAGATGGCGGATAAGATGGCAGACAATATGGCGGCCAAGATGGCGGACAAGATGGCGGATAAGATAGCGGACAAGATGGCGGACAAGATGGCGGCCAAGATGGCGGACAAGTTGGCGGACAAGATGGCGGATGAGATGGCGGACAAGATGGCGGATAAGATGGCGGACAAGATGGCGGACACAAGATGGCGGACACAAGATGGCGGACAAGATGGCGGACAAGATGGCGGACACAAGATGGCGGCCAAGATGGCGGACAAGATGGCGGACAAGATGGCGGACCAAGATGGCGGACAAGATGGCGGACAAGATGGCGGACAAGATGGCGGATAAGATGGCAGACAATATGGCGGCCAAGATGGCGGACAAGATGGCGGATAAGATAGCGGACAAGATGGCGGACAAGATGGCAGACAATATGGCGGCCAAGATGGCGGACACAATATGGCGGACAAGATGGCGGCCAAGATGGCGGACAAGATGGCGAACAAGATGGCGTCCAAGATGGCGGACAAGATGGCGGACAAGATGTTGGACAAGATGGCGGACAAGATGGCGGACAAGATGACGGACAAGACGGCAGCCAGATGGCGGACAAGATGGCGGACGCAAGATGGCGGACAATATGGCGGACAAGATGGCGGACAAGATGGCGGACAAGATGGCGGACGCAAGATGGCGAACAAGATGGCGGCCAAGATGGCGGACAAGATGGCGGACAAGATGGTGGACAAGATGGCGGACAAGTTGGCGGACAAGATGGCGGTTAAGATGGCGGACAAGATGGCGGACAAGATGGCGGATAAGATGGCGAACAAGATGGCGGACAAGATGTTGGACAAGATGGCGGACAAGATGGCGGACAAGATGACGGACAAAACGGCGGACCAGATGGCGGACAAGATGGCGGACGCAAGATGGCGGACAAGATGGCGGACAATATGGCGGAAAAGATGGCGGACAAGATGGCGGACAAGATGGCGGACACAAGATGGCGGACAAGATGGCGGCCAAGATGGCGGACAAGATGGCGGACAAGATGGCGGACGCAAGATGGCGACCAAGATGGCGGCCAAGATGGCGGCCAAGATGGCGGACAAGATGGCGGACAAGATGGCGGACAAGATGGCGGACAAGTTGGCGGACAAGATGGCGGTTATGATGGCGGACAAGATGGCGGACACAAGATGGCGGACAAGATGGCGGACACAAGATGGCGGACAAGATGGCGGACAAGATGGTGGCCAAGATGGCGGACAAGATGGCGGATAAGATGGCGGACAAGATGGCGGACACAAGATGGCGGACACAAGATGGCGGCCAAGATGGCGGCCAAGATGGCGGCCAAGATGGCGGACACAGTATGGTGGACAAGATGGCGGACAAGATGGCGGACAAGATGGCGGACAAGATGGCGGCCAAGATGGCGGACAAGATGGTGGACAAGATGGCGGACACAATATGGCGGCCATGATGGCGGATAAGATGGCGGACAAGATGGCGGACAAGATGGTGGACAAGATGGCGGCCATGATGGCGGACAAGATGGTGGACAAGATGGCGTACAAGATGGCGGACACAAGATGGCGGACACAAGATGGCGGACAAGATGGCGGACAAGATGGTGGACAAGATGGCGGACAAGTTGGCGGACAAGATGGCGGTTAAGATGGCGGACAAGATGGCGGACAAGATGGCGGATAAGATGGCGGACAAGATGGCGGACAAGATGTTGGACAAGATGGCGGACAAGATGGCGGACAAGATGACGGACAAGACGGCGGACCAGATGGCGGACAATATGGCGGACAAGATGGCGGACAAGATGGCGGACAATATGGCGGACAAGATGGCGGACAAGATGGCGGACAAGATGGCGGACACAAGATGGCGGACAAGATGGCGGCCAAGATGGCGGACAAGATGGCGGACGCAAGATGGCGGACAAGATGGCGGACAATATGGCGGACAAGATGGCGGACAAGATGGCGGACACAAGTTGGCGGCAAAGATGGCGGACAAGATGGCGGACAAGATGGCGGACAAGATGGTGGATAAGATGGCGGACAAGATGGCGGACAAGATGGCGGACAAGATGGCGGACAAGATGGCGGACAAGATGGCGGACAAGATGACGGACAAAACGGCGGACCAGATGGCGGACAAGATGGCGGACGCAAGATGGCGGACAAGATGGCGGACAATATGGCGGACACAAGTTGGCGGCAAAGATGGCGGACAAGATGGCGGACTAGATGGCGGACAAGATGGCGGATAAGATGGTGGATAAGATGACGGACAAGACGGCAGCCAGATGGCGGACAAGATGGCGGACGCAAGATGGCGGACAAGATGGCCGTCAAGATGGCGGACAAGATGGCGGATAAGATGGCGGACAAGATGGCGGACAAGATGGCGGATAAGATGGCGGACAAGATGGCGGACAAGATGGCGGACAAGATGGCGGACACAATATGGCGGCCATGATGGCGGACAAGATGGCGGACAAGATGGCGGACACAAGATGGCGGACAAGATGGCGGACACAAGATGGCGGACAAGATGGCGGACAAGATGGCGGACCAGATGGCGGACAAGATGGCGGATAAGATGGCGGATAAGATGGCGGACAAGCTGGCGTACAAGATGGCGGACAAGATGGCGGACAAGATGGCGGACAAGATGGCGGACACAAGATGGCGGACAAGATGGCGGACACAAGATGGCGGCCAAGATGGCGGACAAGATGGCGGACAAGATGGCGAACAAGATGGCGAACAAGATGGCGGACGCAAGATGGCGGCCAAGATGGCGGACAAGATGGCGGACAAGATGGCGGATAAGATGGCGGACAAGATGGCGGACAAGATGGCGGACAAGATGGTGGACAAGATGGCGGACAAGTTGGCAGACAAGATGGCGGTTAAGATGGCGGACAAGATGGCGGACAAGATGGCGGATAAGAAGGCGGACAAGATGGCGGACACAAGATGGAGGCCAAGATGGCGGACACAAGATGGCGGCCAAGATGGCGGCTAAGATGGCGGACCAGATGGCGGACAAGATGGCGGACGCAAGATGGCGGACAAGATGGCGGACAATATGGCGGACAAGATGGCGGACAAGATGGCGGACAAGATGGCGGACACAAGATGACGGACAAGATGGCGGACAAGATGGCGGACAAGATGGCGGACAAGATGTTGGACAAGATGGCGGACAAGATGGCGGACAAGATGACGGACAAGACGGCAGCCAGATGGCGGACAAGATGGCGGACGCAAGATGGCGGACAAGATGGCGGACAATATGGCGGACAAGATGGCGGACAAGATGGCGGACAAGATGGCGGACGCAAGATGGCGAACAAGATGGCGGCCAAGATGGCGGACAAGATGGCGGACAAGATGGTGGACAAGATGGCGGACAAGTTGGCGGACAAGATGGCGGTTAAGATGGCGGACAAGATGGCGGACAAGATGGCGGATAAGATGGCGAACAAGATGGCGGACAAGATGTTGGACAAGATGGCGGACAAGATGGCGGACAAGATGACGGACAAGACGGCGGACCAGATGGCGGACAAGATGGCGGACGCAAGATGGCGGACAAGATGGCGGACAATATGGCGGAAAAGATGGCGGACAAGATGGCGGACAAGATGGCGGACACAAGATGGCGGACAAGATGGCGGCCAAGATGGCGGACAAGATGGCGGACAAGATGGCGGACGCAAGATGGCGACCAAGATGGCGGACAAGATGGCGGACAAGATGGCGGATAAGATGGCGGACAAGATGGCGGACAAGATGGCGGACAAGTTGGCGGACAAGTTGGCGGTTATGATGGCGGACAAGATGGCGGACACAAGATGGCGGACAAGATGGCGGACACAAGATGGCGGACAAGATGGCGGACAAGATGGTGGCCAAGATGGCGGACAAGATGGCGGATAAGATGGCGGACAAGATGGCGGACACAAGATGGCGGACACAAGATGACGGCCAAGATGGCGGCCAAGATGGCGGACACAGTATGGTGGACAAGATGGCGGACAAGATGGCGGACAAGATGGCGGCCAAGATGGCGGACAAGATGGTGGACAAGATGGCGGACACAATATGGCGGCCATGATGGCGGATAAGATGGCGGACAAGATGGCGGACAAGATGGTGGACAAGATGGCGGCCATGATGGCGGACAAGATGGTGGACAAGATGGCGTACAAGATGGCGGACACAAGATGGCGGACACAAGATGGCGGACAAGATGGCGGACAAGATGGTGGACAAGATGGCGGACAAGTTGGCGGACAAGATGGCGGTTAAGATGGCGGACAAGATGGCGGACAAGATGGTGGATAAGATGGCGGACAAGATGGCGGACAAGATGTTGGACAAGATGGCGGACAAGATGGCGGACAAGATGACGGACAAGACGGCGGACCAGATGGCGGACAATATGGCGGACAAGATGGCGGACAAGATGGCGGACAATATGGCGGACAAGATGGCGGACAAGATGGCGGACAAGATGGCGGACACAAGATGGCGGACAAGATGGCGGCCAAGATGGCGGACAAGATGGCGGACGCAAGATGGCGGACAAGATGGCGGACAAGATGGCGGACGCAAGATGGCGGACAAGATGGCGGACACAAGTTGGCGGCAAAGATGGCGGACAAGATGGCGGACAAGATGGCGGACAAGATGGCGGATAAGATGGCGGACAAGATGGCGGACAAGATGGCGGACAAGATGGCGGACAAGATGGCGGACAAGATGGCGGACAAGATGACGGACAAAACGGCGGACCAGATGGCGGACAAGATGGCGGACGCAAGATGGCGGACAAGATGGCGGACAATATGGCGGACACAAGTTGGCGGCAAAGATGGCGGACAAGATGGCGGACTAGATGGCGGACAAGATGGCGGATAAGATGGTGGATAAGATGACGGACAAGACGGCAGCCAGATGGCGGACAAGATGGCGGACGCAAGATGGCGGACAAGATGGCCGTCAAGATGGCGGACAAGATGGCGGATAAGATGGCGGACAAGATGGCGGACAAGATGGCGGATAAGATGGCGGACAAGATGGCGGACAAGATGGCGGACAAGATGGCGGACACAATATGGCGGCCATGATGGCGGACAAGATGGCGGACAAGATGGCGGACACAAGATGGCGGACAAGATGGCGGACACAAGATGGCGGACAAGATGGCGGACAAGATGGCGGACAAGATGGCGGACAAGATGGCGGATAAGATGGCGGATAAGATGGCGGACAAGCTGGCGTACAAGATGGCGGACAAGATGGCGGACAAGATGGCGGACAAGATGGCGGACACAAGATGGCGGACAAGATGGCGGACACAAGATGGCGGCCAAGATGGCGGACAAGATGGCGGACAAGATGGCGAACAAGATGGCGAACAAGATGGCGGACGCAAGATGGCGGCCAAGATGGCGGACAAGATGGCGGACAAGATGGCGGATAAGATGGCGGACAAGATGGCGGACAAGATGGCGGACAAGATGGTGGACAAGATGGCGGACAAGTTGGCAGACAAGATGGCGGTTAAGATGGCGGACAAGATGGCGGACAAGATGGCGGATAAGAAGGCGGACAAGATGGCGGACACAAGATGGAGGCCAAGATGGCGGACACAAGATGGCGGCCAAGATGGCGGCTAAGATGGCGGACCAGATGGCGGACAAGATGGCGGACGCAAGATGGCGGACAAGATGGCGGACAATATGGCGGACAAGATGGCGGACAAGATGGCGGACAAGATGGCGGACACAAGATGACGGACAAGATGGCGGACAAGATGGCGGACAAGATGGCGGACAAGATGGCGGACGCAAGATGGCGGCCAAGATGGCGGACAAGATGGCGGACAAGATGGCGGATAAGATGGCGGACAAGATGGCGGACAAGTAGGCGGACAAGATGGCGGATGAGATGGCGGACAAGATGGCGGATAAGATGGCGGACAAGATGGCGGACAAGATGGCGGACACAAGATGGCGGACAAGATGGCGGACAAGATGGCGGACACAAGATGGCGGCCAAGATGGCGGACAAGATGGCGGACAAGATGGCGGACCAAGATAGCGGACAAGATGGCGGACAAGATGGCGGACAAGATGGCGGATAAGATGGCAGACAATATGGCGGCCAAGATGGCGGACAAGATGGCGGATAAGATAGCGGACAAGATGGCGGACAAGATGGCAGACAATATGGCGGCCAAGATGGCGGACACAATATGGCGGACAAGATGGCGGCCAAGATGGCGGACAAGATGGCGAACAAGATGGCGGCCAAGATGGCGGACAAGATGGCGGACAAGATGGCGGACAAGATGGCGGACAAGATGGCGGACAAGATGGCGGACAAGATGGCGGACAAGACGGCGGACAAGATGGCGGACAAGATGGCGGACAAGATGGCGGACAAGATGGCGGACAAGATGGTGGACAAGATGGCGGACAAGATGGCGGACAAGATGGCGGACAAGATGGTGGACAAGATGGCGGACAAGATGGCGGACAAGATGGCGGACAAGATGGCGGATAAGATGGCGGACAAGATGGCGGACAAGTAGGCGGACAAGATGGCGGATGAGATGGCGGACAAGATGGCGGACAAGATGGCGGACAAGATGGCGGACAAGATGGCGGACACAAGATGGCGGACAAGATGGCGGACAAGATGGCGGACACAAGATGGCGGCCAAGATGGCGGACAAGATGGCGGACAAGATGGCGGACCAAGATGGCGGACAAGATGGCGGACAAGATGGCGGACAAGATGGCGGATAAGATGGCAGACAATATGGCGGCCAAGATGGCGGACAAGATGGCGGATAAGATAGCGGACAAGATGGCGAACAAGATGGCGAACAAGATGGCGGCCAAGATGGCGGACACAATATGGCGGACAAGATGGCGGCCAAGATGGCGGACAAGATGGCGAACAAGATGGCGGCCAAGATGGCGGACAAGATGGCGGACAAGATGGCGGACAAGATGGCGGACAAGATGGCGGACAAGATGGCGGACAAGATGGCGGACAAGATGGCGGACAAGACGGCGGACAAGATGGCGGACAAGATGGCGGACAAGATGGCGGACAAGATGGTGGACAAGATGGCGGACAAGATGGCGGACAAGATGGCGGACAAGATGGCGGACAAGATGGTGGACAAGATGGCGGACAAGATGGCGGACAAGATGGCGAACAAGATGGCGAACAAGATGGCGGACGCAAGATGGCGGCCAAGATGGCGGACAAGATGGCGGACAAGATGGCGGATAAGATGGCGGACAAGATGGCGGACAAGATGGCGGACAAGATGGTGGACAAGATGGCGGACAAGTTGGCAGACAAGATGGCGGTTAAGATGGCGGACAAGATGGCGGACAAGATGGCGGATAAGAAGGCGGACAAGATGGCGGACAAGATGGCGGACAAGATGGCGGACACAAGATGGCGGCCAAGATGGCGGACACAATATGGTGGACAAGATGGCGGACAAGATGGCGGACAAGATGGCGGACAAGATGGCGGACAAGATGGCGGACAAGATGGCGGCCAAGATGGCGGACAAGATGGTGGACAAGATGGCGGACACAATATGGCGGCCATGATGGCGGATAAGATGGCGGACAAGATGGCGGACAAGATAGCGTACGAGATGGCGGACAAGATGGCGGACAAGATGGCGGACACAAGATGGCGGACAAGATGGCGGATAAGATGGCGGACAAGATGGCGGACACAAGATGGCGGACAAGATGGCGGACACAAGATGGCGGACAAGATGGCGGACAAGATGGCGGACACAAGATGGTGGCCAAGATGACGGACAAGATGGCGGTCAAGATGGCGGACAAGATGGCGGACAAGATGGCGGACCAAGATGGCGGACAAGATGGCGGATAAGATGGCGGACCAGATGGCGGATAAGATGGCAGACAATATGGCGGCCAAGATGGCGGACAAGATGGCGGATAAGATAGCGGACAAGATGGCGGACAAGATGGCGGCCAAGATGGCGGACAAGTTGGCGGACAAGATGGCGGATGAGATGGCGGACAAGATGGCGGATAAGATGGCGGACAAGATGGCGGACAAGATGGCGGACAAGATGGCGGACAAGATGGCGGCCAAGATGGCGGACAAGATGGCGGACAAAATGGCGGACAAGATAGCGGACACAAGATGGCGGCCAAGATGGCGGACGAGATGGCGGACACAATATGGTGGACAAGATGGCGGACAAGATGGCGGACACAAGATGGCGGACAAGATGGCGGACAAGATGGCGGACAAGATGGCGGATAAGATGGCGGATAAGATGGCGGACAAGATGGCATAAAGATGGCGGACAAGATGGCGGACAAGATGGCGGACACAAGATGGCGGACAAGATGGCGGATAAGATGGCGGACAAGATGGCGGACACAAGATGGCGGACAAGATGGCGGACACAAGATGGCGGACAAGATGGCGGACAAGATGGCGGACAAGATGGCGGACAAGATGGCGGACACAAGATGGCGGCCAAGATACGGACAAGATGGCGGTCAAGATGGCGGACAAGATGGTGGACAAGATGGCGGACACAATATGCCGGCCATAATGGCGGATAAGATGGCGGACAAGATGGCGGACAAGATGGCGTACAAGATGGCGGACAAGATGGCGGACAAGATGGCGGACACAAGATGGCGGACAAGATGGCGGATAAGATGGCGGACAAGATGGCGGACACAAGATGGCGGACAAGATGGCGGACACAAGATGGCGGACAAGATGGCGGACAAGATGGCGGACACAAGATGGTGGCCAAGATGACGGACAAGATGGCGGTCAAGATGGCGGACAAGATGGCGGACAAGATGGCGGACCAAGATGGCGGACAAGATGGCGGACAAGATGGCGGACCAAGATGGCGGACAAGATGGCGGACAAGATGGCGGACAAGATGGCGGATAAGATGGCAGACAATATGGCGGACAAGATGGCGGACAAGATGGAGGATAAGATAGCGGACAAGATGGCGGACAAGATGGCAGACAATATGGCGGCCAAGATGGCGGACACAATATGGCGGACAAGATGGCGGCCAAGATGGCGGACAAGATGGCGAACAAGATGGCGGCCAAGATGGCGGACAAGATGGCGTACAAGATGGCGGACAAGATGGCGGACAAGATGGCGGACAAGATGGCGGACAAGATGGCGGACAAGATGGCGGACAAGACGGCGGACAAGATGGCGGACAAGATGGCGGACAAGATGGCGGACAAGATGGCGGACAAGATGGCGGACAAGATGGCGGACAAGATGGCGGACAAGATGGTGGACAAGATGGCGGACAAGATGGCGGACAAGATGGCGGCCAAGATGGCGGACAAGATGGCGGCCAAGATGGCGGACAAGATGGCGGCCAAGATGGCGGACAAGATGGCGGACAAGATGGCGGACCAAGATGGCGGACAAGATGGCGGATAAGATGGCGGACAAGATGGCGGACAAGATGGCGGACAAGATGGCGGACCAAGATGGCGGACAAGATGGCGGATAAGATGGCGGACAAGATGGCGGATAAGATGGCGGACAAGATGGTGGACAAGATAGCGGACAAGATGGCGGACAAGATGGCGGACAAGGTGGCGGATAAGATGGCAGACAATATGGCGGCCAAGATGGCGGACAAGATGGCGGATAAGATGGCGGACAAGATGGCGGACAAGATGGCAGACAATATGGCGGCCAAGATGGCGGCCAAGATGGCGGATAAAATGGCGGACAAGATGGTGGACAAGATGGCGGACAAGATGGCGGACAAGATGGCGGACAAGATGGCGGACAAGATGGCGGATAAGATGGCAGACAATATGGCGGCCAAGATGGCGGACAAGATGGCGGATAAGATAGCGGACAAGATGGCGGACAAGATGGCAGACAATATGGCGGCCAAGATGGCGGACACAATATGGCGGACAAGATGGCGGCCAAGATGGCGGACAAGATGGCGAACAAGATGGCGGACAAGATGGCGGACAAGTTGGCGTACAAGATGGCGGACAAGATGGCGGACAAGATGGCGGACAAGATGGCAGACAATATGGCGGCCAAGATGGCGGACACAATATGGCGGACAAGATGGCGGACAAGATGGCGGCCAAGATGACGGACAAGATGGCGGACAAGATGGCGGACAAGATGGCGGACAAGATGGTGGACAAGATGGCGGACAAGATGGCGGACAAGATGGCGGACAAGATGGCGGCCAAGATGGCGGACAAGATGGCGGACAAGATGGCTACCAAGATGGCGGACCAAGATGGCGGACAAGATGGCGGATAAGATGGCGGACAAGATGGCGGCCACAATATGGCGGACAAGATGGTGGACAAGATGGCGGACAAGATGGCGGACAAGATGGCGGACAAGGTGGCGGATAAGATGGCAGACAATATGGCGCCCAAGATGGCGGACAAGATGGCGGATAAGATGGCGGACAAGATGGCGGACAAGATGGCAGACCATATGGCGGCCAAGATGGCGGACACAATATGGCGGATAAGATGGCGGCCAAGATGGCGAACAAGATGGCGGCCAAGATGGCGGACAAGATGGCGGACAAGATGTTGGACAAGATGGCGGACAAGATGGCGGACAAGATGGCGGACAAGATGGCGGACAAGATGGCGGACAAGATGGCGGACAAGATGGCGGACAAGATGGCGGACAAGATGACGGACAAGATGGCGGACAAGATGGCGGACAAGATGGCGGACAAGATGTTGGACAAGATGGCGGACAAGATGGCGGACAAGATGGCGGATAAGATGGCGGCCAAGATGGCGGACAAGATGGCGGACACAATATGGCGGCCAAGATGGCGGACACAAGATGGCGGCCAAGATGGCGGACAAGATGGCGGCCAAGATGGCGGCCAAGATGGCGGCCAAGATGGCGGCCAAGATGGCGGACAAGATGGCGGACAAGATGGCGGACAAGATGGCGGATAAGATGGCGGACAAGATGGCGGATAAGATGGCGGACAAGATGGCGGACAAGATGGCGGACAAGATGGCGGATAAGATGACGGACACAATATGGCTACCAAGATGGCTACCAAGATGGCGGACAAGATGGCGGACCAAGATGGCGAACAAGATGGCGGATAAGATGGCGGACAAGATGGCGGCCACAATATGGCGGACAAGATGGTGGACAAGATGGCGGACAAGATGGCGGACAAGATGGCGGACAAGGTGGCGGATAAGATGGCAGACAATATGGCGGCCAAGATGGCGGACAAGATGGCGGATAAGATGGCGGACAAGATGGCGGACAAGATGGCAGACCATATGGCGGCCAAGATGGCGGACACAATATGGCGGATAAGATGGCGGCCAAGATGGCGAACAAGATGGCGGCCAAGATGGCGGACAAGATGGCGTACAAGATGGCGGACAAGATGGCGGACAAGATGGCGGACAAGATGGCGGACAAGATGGCGGATAAGATGGCGGACAAGACGGCGGACAAGATGGCGGACAAGATGGCGGACAAGATGGCGGACAAGATGGCGGACAAGATGGCGGCCAAGATGACGGACAAGATGGCGGACAAGATGGCGGACAAGATGGCGGACAAGATGGCGGACAAGATGGCGGACAAGATGGCGGACAAGATGGCGGACAAGATGGCGGACAAGATGGCGGACAAGATGGCGGACAAGATGGCGGACAAGATGGCGGACAAGATGGCGGACAAGATGGCGGACAAGATGACGGACAAGATGGCGGACAAGATGGCGGACAAGATGGCGGACAAGATGTTGGACAAGATGGCGGACAAGATGGCGGACAAGATGGCGGATAAGATGGCGGCCAAGATGGCGGACAAGATGGCGGACACAATATGGCGGCCAAGATGGCGGACACAAGATGGCGGCCAAGATGGCGGACAAGATGGCGGCCAAGATGGCGGCCAAGATGGCGGCCAAGATGGCGGCCAAGATGGCGGACAAGATGGCGGACAAGATGGCGGACAAGATGGCGGATAAGATGGCGGACAAGATGGCGGATAAGATGGCGGACAAGATGGCGGACAAGATGGCGGACAAGATGGCGGATAAGATGACGGACACAATATGGCGGCCCAGATGGCGGACAAGATGGCGGACAAGATGGCGGCCAAGATGGCGGACAAGATGTTGGCCAAGATGGCGGCCGAAATGGCGGACAAGGACAAGATGAGATGGTGGTAGGTGGTTGGTGACCCGTGGGAGGTGGGTGAGACGTGGGAGTTGGGTGGTGACCCGTGGGAGGTGGGTGATGACACGTGGGAGGTGGGTGGTGACACGTGGGAAGTGGGAGGTGAGCCGTGGGAGGTGGGTGGGTACCCGTGGGAGGTGGGTGGTGACCCGTGGTAGGTGACACGTGGGGAGTGGGTGGTGATCCGTGGGAGGTGGGTGATTACCCGTGGAAGGTGGGTTGTGACTCGTAAGTGGTGGGAGGTGACACGTGGGAGGTGGAAGATGACTCGTGGGAGGTGGGTGGTGACACGTGAGAGGTGGGTGGTGACCCGTGGGTGGTGGATGGTGACCCGCGGGAGGTGGGTGGTGACACGTGGGAGGTGGGTGGTGAGCCGTGGGAGGTTAGTGGAGACACGTGGGAGGTGGGTGGCGACCCATGGGTGGTTACTCGTGGGAGGTGGGTGGTGACAAGTGGGAGGTGGGTTGTGACACTTAGGTGTTTACTAGTGGGAGGTGGGTGGTGACCCGTGGGAAGTGGGTGGTGACCCTTGGGAGGTGGGTGGTGACACGTAGGAGGTGAGTGGTGACACAGGTACAGGACATTGGTACTAAACATTCGAAAACTGGTAGTTTTTGAAGCAGGTTTTCGGTGGTTTTCGAGCAAAGTTGCTGTACTAGGTGCTACCTCTTCCATGATATGCTCTCCTGGTACTAAACATTCGAAAACTGGTAGTTTTTGAAGCAGTTTTTCGGTGGTTTTCGAGCAAAATTGCTGTACTAGGTGCTACCTCTTCCATGGTATGCTCTTCTGGTACTAAACATTCGAAAACTGGTAGTTTTTGAAGCAGATTTTCGGTGGTTTTCGAGCAAAATTGCTGTACTAGGTGCTACCTCTTCCGTGGTATGCTCGCCTGGTACTATACGTGCGAAAATTGTTAGTTTTTGAAGCAGTTTTTCGGTGGTTGTCAAGCAAAATTGCTGTACTAGGTGCTACCTCTTCCGTGGTATGCTCTCCTGGTACTATACGTGCGGAAACTGGTAGTTTTTGAAGCAGTTTTTCGGTGGTTCTCGAGCAAAATTGCAGTACTAGGTGCTGCTTCTTCCGTGGTATGCTCTCCTGGTACTAAACATTCGAAAACTGGTAGTTTTTGAAGCAGTTTTTCGGTGGTTTTCGAGCAAAATTGCTGTACAAGGTGCTACCTCTTCCGTGGTATGCTTTCCAGGTATTATACGTGAAGAAATTTATAGTTTTTGAAGCAGTTTTTCGGTGGTTTTCGAGCAAAATTGCTGTACTAGGTGCTACCTCTTTGGTGGATGCTCCCCTGGTACTATACGTGCGGAAACTGGTAGTTTTGAAGCAGTTTTTCGGTGGTTTTCGAGCAAAGTTGCTGGACTAGGTGCTACCTCTTCCGTGGTATGCTCTCCTGGTACTAAACATTCGAAAACTGGTAGTTTTGAAGCAGTTTTTCGGTGGTTTTCGAGCAAAATTGCTGCACTAGGTGCTACCTCTTCTGTGGATGCTCTTCTGGTACTATACGTGCAGAAACTGGTAGTTTATGAAGCAGTTTTTCGGTGGTTTTCGAGCAAAATTGCTGTACTAGGTGCTACCTCTTCCGTGGATGCTCTCCTGGTACTATACGTGCGGAAACTGGTAGTTTTTGAAGCAGTTTTTCGGTGGTTTTCGAGCAAAATTGCAGTATAAGGTGCTGCTTCTTCCGTGGTATGCTCTCCTGGTACTAAACATTCGAAAACTGGTAGTTTTTGAAGCAGTTTTTCGGTGGTTTTCGAGCAAAATTGCTGTACTAGGTGCTACCTCTTCCGTGGATGCTCCCCTGGTACTATACGTGCGGAAACTGGTAGTTTTGAAGCAGTTTTTCGGTGGTTTTCGAGCAAAGTTGCTGTACTAGGTGCTACCTCTTCCGTGGTATGCTCTCCTGGTACTAAACATTCGAAAACTGGTAGTTTTGAAGCAGTTTTTCGGTGGTTTTCGAGAAAAATTGCTGCACTAGGTGCTACCTCTTCTGTGGATGCTCTTCTGGTACTATACGTGCGGAAACTGATAGTTTTTGAAGCAGATTTTCGGAGGTTTTCGAGCAAAATTGCTGTACTAGGTGCTACCTCTTCCGTGGATGCTCCCCTGGTACTATACGTGCGGAAACTGGTAGTTTTGAAGCAGTTTTTCGGTGGTTTTCGAGCAAAGTTGCTAAACTAGGTGCTACCTCTTCCGTGGTATGCTCTCCTGGTACTAAACATTCGAAAACTGGTAGTTTTGAAGCAGTTTTTCGGTGGTTTTCGAGCAAAATTGCTGTACTAGGTGCTACCTCTTCCGTGGATGCTCCCCTGGTACTATACGTGCGGAAACTGGTAGTTTTGAAGCAGTTTTTCGGTGGTTTTCGAGCAAAATTGCTGTACAAGGTGCTACCTCTTCCGTGGTATGCTCTCCTGGTACTAAACATTCGAAAACTGGTAGTTTTTGAAGCAGTTTTTCGGTGGTTTTCGAGCAAAATTGCTGTACTAGTTACTACCTCTTCCGTGGTATGCTCTCCTGGTACTAAACATTCGAAAACTGGTAGTTTTTGAAGCAGTTTTTCGGTGGTTTTCGAGCAAAATTTCTGTACTAGGTGCTACCTCTTCCGTGGTATGCTTTCCAGGTATTATACGTGCAGCAATTTATAGTTTTTGAAGCAGTTTTTTGGTGGTTTTCGAGCAAAATTGCTGTACTAGGTGCTACCTGTTCCATGGTATGCTCTCCTGGTACTAAACATTCGAAAACTGGTAGTTTTTGAATCAGTTTTTCGGTGGTTTTCGAGCAAAATTGCTGTACTAGGTGCTACCTCTTCCGTGGTATGCTCTCCTGGTGCTAAAAATTCGAAAAACTGGTAGTTTTTGAAGCAGTTTTTCGGTGGTTTTCGAGCAAAATTGCTGTACTAGGTGCTACCTCTTCCATGGTATGCTCTTCTGGTACTAAACATTCGAAAACTGGTAGTTTTTGAAGCAGATTTTCGGTGGTTTTCGAGCAAAATTGCTGTACTAGGTGCTACCTCTTCCGTGGTATGCTCGCCTGGTACTATACGTGCGAAAACTGTTAGTTTTTGAAGCAGTTTTTCGGTGGTTGTCAAGCAAAATTGCTGTACTAGGTGCTACCTCTTCCGTGGTATGCTCTCCTGGTACTATACGTGCGGAAACTGGTAGTTTTTGAAGCAGTTTTTCGGTGGTTCTCGAGCAAAATTGCAGTATTAGGTGCTGCTTCTTCCGTGGTATGCTCTCCTGGTACTAAACATTCGAAAACTGGTAGTTTTTGAAGCAGTTTTTCGGTGGTTTTCGAGCAAAATTGCTGTACAAGGTGCTACCTCTTCCGTGGTATGCTTTCCAGGTATTATACGTGAAGAAATTTATAGTTTTTGAAGCAGTTTTTCGGTGGTTTTCGAGCAAAATTGCTGTACTAGGTGCTATCTCTTTGGTGGATGCTCCCCTGGTACTATACGTGCGGAAACTGGTAGTTTTGAAGCAGTTTTTCGGTGGTTTTCGAGCAAAGTTGCTGGACTAGGTGCTACCTCTTCCGTGGTATGCTCTCCTGGTACTAAACATTCGAAAACTGGTAGTTTTGAAGCAGTTTTTCGGTGGTTTTCGAGCAAAATTGCTGCACTAGGTGCTACCTCTTCCGTGGATGCTCCCCTGGTACTATACGTGCGGAAACTGGTAGTTTTGAAGCAGTTTTTCGGTGGTTTTCGAGCAAAATTGCTGTACAAGGTGCTACCTCTTCCGTGGTATGCTCTCCTGGTACTAAACATTCGAAAACTGGTAGTTTTTGAAGCAGTTTTTCGGTGGTTTTCGAGCAAAATTGCTGTACTAGTTACTACCTCTTCCGTGGTATGCTCTCCTGGTACTAAACATTCGAAAACTGGTAGTTTTTGAAGCAGTTTTTCGGTGGTTTTCGAGCAAAATTTCTGTACTAGGTGCTACCTCTTCCGTGGTATGCTTTCCAGGTATTATACGTGCAGAAATTTATAGTTTTTGAAGTAGTTTTTCGGTGGTTTTCGAGCAAAATTGCTGTACTAGGTGCTACCTCTTCCGTGGTGTGCTCTCCTGGTACTATACGTGCGGAAACTGGTAGTTTTGAAGCAGTTTTTCGGTGGTTTTCGAGCAAAATTACTGTACAAGGTGCTACCTCTTCCGTGGTATGCTCTCCTGGTACTAAACATTCGAAAACTGGTAGTTTTTGAAGCAGTTTTTCGGTGGTTTTCGAGCAAAATTGCTGCACTAGGTGCTACCTCTTCTGTGGATGCTCTTCTGGTACTATACGTGCGGAAACTGGTAGTTTTTGAAGCAGCTTTTCGGTGGATTTCGAGCAAAATTGCTGTACTAGGTGCTACCTCTTCCGTGGTATGCTTTCCTGGTACTATACGTGCAGAAATTTATAGTTTTTGAAGCAGTGTTTCGGTGGTTTTCGAGCAAAATTGCTGTACTAGGTGCTACCTGTTCCGTGGTATGCTCTCCTGGTACTATACGTGCGGAAACTGGTAGTTTTGAAGCAGTTTTTCGGTGGTTTTCGAGCAAAATTGCTGTACTAGGTGCTACCTCTTCCGTGGTATGCTCTTCTGGTACTAAACAATGGAAAACTGGTAGTTTTTGAAGCAGTTTTTCGGTGGTTTTCGAGCAAAATTGCTGTACAAGGTGCTACCTCTTCCGTGGTATGCTTTCCAGGTATTATACGTGAAGAAATTTATAGTTTTTGAAGCAGTTTTTCGGTGGTTTTCGAGCAAAATTGCTGTACTAGGTGCTACCTCTTCCGTGGATGCTCCCCTGGTACTATACGTGCGGAAACTGGTAGTTTTGAAGCAGTTTTTCGGTGGTTTTCGAGCAAAGTTGCTGTACTAGGTGCTACCTCTTCCGTGGTATGCTCTCCTGGTACTAAACATTCGAAAACTGGTAGTTTTGAAGCAGTTTTTCGGTGGTTTTCGAGCAAAATTGCTGTACTAGGTGCTACCTCTTCCGTGGTATGCTCTCCTGGTACTATACGTGCGGAAACTGGTAGTTTTGAAGCAGTTTTTCGGTGGTTTTCGAGCAAAATTGCTGTACAAGGTGCTACCTCTTCCGTGGTATGCTCTCCTGGTACTAAACATTCGAAAACTGGTAGTTTTTGAAGCAGTTTTTCGGTGGTTTTCGAGCAAAATTGCTGTACTAGTTACTACCTCTTCCGTGGTATGCTCTCCTGGTACTAAACATTCGAAAACTGGTAGTTTTTGAAGCAGTTTTTCGGTGGTTTTCGAGCAAAATTTCTGTACTAGGTGCTACCTCTTCCGTGGTATGCTTTCCAGGTATTATACGTGCAGAAATTTATAGTTTTTGAAGTAGTTTTTCGGTGGTTTTCGAGCAAAATTGCTGTACTAGGTGCTACCTCTTCCGTGGTGTGCTCTCCTGGTACTATACGTGCGGAAACTGGTAGTTTTGAAGCAGTTTTTCGGTGGTTTTCGAGCAAAATTACTGTACAAGGTGCTACCTCTTCCGTGGTATGCTCTCCTGGTACTAAACATTCGAAAACTGGTAGTTTTTGAAGCAGTTTTTCGGTGGTTTTCGAGCAAAATTGCTGCACTAGGTGCTACCTCTTCTGTGGATGCTCTTCTGGTACTATACGTGCGGAAACTGGTAGTTTTTGAAGCAGCTTTTCGGTGGATTTCGAGCAAAATTGCTGTACTAGGTGCTACCTCTTCCGTGGTATGCTTTCCTGGTACTATACGTGCAGAAATTTATAGTTTTTGAAGCAGCTTTTCGGTGGATTTCGAGCAAAATTGCTGTACAAGGTGCTACCTCTTCCGTGGTATGCTTTCCTGGTACTATACGTGCAGAAACTGGTAGTTTTTGAAGCAGGTTTTCGGTGGTTTTCGAGCAAAATTGCTGTACTAGGTGCTACCTCTTCCGTGGATGCACTCCTGGTACTATACGTGGGGAAACTGGTAGTTTTTGAAGCAGCTTTTCGGTGGATTTCGAGCAAAATTGCTGTACAAGGTGCTACCTCTTCCGTGGTATGCTTTCCTGGTACTATACGTGCAGAAATTTATAGTTTTTGAAGCAGTGTTTCGGTGGTTTTCGAGCAAAATTGCTGTACTAGGTGCTACCTGTTCCGTGGTATGCTCTCCTGGTACTATACGTGCGGAAACTGGTAGTTTTGAAGCAGTTTTTCGGTGGTTTTCGAGCAAAATTGCTGTACTAGGTGCTACCTCTTCCGTGGTATGCTCTTCTGGTACTAAACAATGGAAAACTGGTAGTTTTGAAGCAGTTTTTCGGTGGTTTTCGAGCAAAATTGCTATACTAGTTGCTACCTCTTCCGTGGTGTGCTCTCCTGGTACTAAACATTCGAAAACTGGTAGTTTTTGAAGCAGTTTTTCGGTGGTTTTCGAGCAAAATTGCTGTACAAGGTGCTACCTCTTCCATGGTATGCTTTCCTGGTACTATACGTGCAGAAATGTATAGTTTTTGAAGCAGTTTTTCGGTGGTTTTCGAGCAAAATTGCTGTACTAGGTGCTACCTCTTCCGTGGTATGCTCTCCTGGTACTATACGTGCGAAAACTGGTAGTTTTTGAAGCAGTTTTTCGGTGGTTTTCGAGCAAAGTTGCTGTACTAGGTGCTACCTCTTCCGTGGTATGCTCTCCTGGTACTAAACATTCGAAAACTGGTAGTTTTTGAAGCAGTTTTTCGGTGGTTTTCGAGAAAAATTGCTGCACTAGGTGCTACCTCTTCTGTGGATGCTCTTCTGGTACTATACGTGCGGAAACTGATAGTTTTTGAAGCAGATTTTCGGTGGTTTTCGAGCAAAATTGCTGTACTAGGTGCTACCTCTTCCGTGGATGCTCTCCTGGTACCAAACATTCGAAAACTGGTAGTTTTTGAAGCAGTTTTTCGGTGGTTTTCGAGCAAAATTGCTGTACAAGGTGCTACCTCTTCCGTGGTATGCTCTCCTGGTACTATACGTGCAGAAATTTATAGTTTTTGAAGCAGTTTTTCGGTGGTTTTCGAGCAAAATTGCTGTACAAGGTGCTACCTCTTCCATGGTATGCTTTCCTGGTACTATACGTGCAGAAATATATAGTTTTTGAAGCAGTTTTTCGGTGGTTTTTGTGCAAAATTGCTGTACTAGGTGCTACCTCTTCCGTGGTATGCTCTCCTGGTACTATACGTGCGGAAACTGGTAGTTTTGAAGCAGTTTTTCGGTGGTTTTCGAGCAAAATTGCTGTACTAGGTGCTACCTCTTCCGTGGTATGCTCTCCTGGTACTATACGTGCTGAAATTTATAGTTTTTGAAGCAGTTTTTCGGTGGTTTTCGAGCAAAATTGCTGTACAAGGTGCTACCTCTTCCGTGGTATGCTTTCCTGGTACTATACGTGCAGAAATTTATAGTTTTTGAAGCAGTTTTTCGGTGGTTTTCGGGCAAAATTTCTGTACTAGGTGCTACCTCTTCCGTGGATGCTCTCCTGGTACTATATGTGCGAAAACTGGTAGTTTTGAAGCAGTTTTTCGGTGGTTTTCGAGCAAAATTGCTGTACTAGGTGCTACCTCTTCCGTGGATGCTCTCCTGGTACTAAACATTCGAAAACTGGTAGTTTTTGAAGCAGTTTTTCGGTGGTTTTCGAGCAAAATTGATGTACTAGGTGCTTCTTCTTCCGTGGATGCTCTCCTGGTACTAAACATTCGAAAACTGGTAGTTTTTGAAGCAGTTTTTCGGTGGTTTTCGAGCAAAATTACTGTACTAGGTGCTACCTCTTCCATGGATGCTCTCCTGGTACTAAACATTCGAAAACTGGTAGTTTTTGAAGCAGTTTTTCGGTGGTTTTCGAGCAAAATTGCTGTACTAGGTGCTACCTCTTCCGTGGTATGCTCTCCTGGTACTATACGTGCAGAAATTTATAGTTTTTGAAGCAGTTTTTCGGTGGTTTTCGAGCAAAATTGCTTGTACTAGGTGCTACCTCTTCCGTGGTATGCTTTCCTGGTACTATACGTGCAGAAATTTATAGTTTTTGAAGCAGTTTTTCGGTGGTTTTCGGGCAAAATTTCTGTGCTAGGTGCTACCTCTTCCGTGGATGCTCTCCTGGTACTATATGTGCGGAAACTGGTAGTTTTGAAGCAGTTTTTCGGTGGTTTTCGAGCAAAATTGCTGTACTAGGTGCTACCTCTTCCGTGGATGCTCTCCTGGTACTAAACATTCGAAAACTGGTAGTTTTTGAAGCAGTTTTTCGGTGGTTTTCGAGCAAAATTGCTGTACAAGGTGCTTCTTCTTCCGTGGATGCTCTCCTGGTACTAAACATTCGAAAACTGGTAGTTTTTGAAGCAGTTTTTCGGTGGTTTTCGAGCAAAATTACTGTACTAGGTGCTACCTCTTCCATGGATGCTCTCCTGGTACTAAACATTCGAAAACTGGTAGTTTTTGAAGCAGTTTTTCGGTGGTTTTCGAGCAAAATTGCTGTACTAGGTGCTACCTCTTCCATGGTATGCTCTCCTGGTACTATACGTGCAGAAATATATAGTTTTTGAAGCAGTTTTTCGGTGGTTTTCGAGCAAAATTGCTGTACAAGGTGCTACCTCTTCCGTGGATGCTTTCCTGGTACTATACGTGCAGAAATTTATAGTTTTTGAAGCAGTTTTTCGGTGGTTTTCGGGCAAAATTTCTGTACTAGGTGCTACCTCTTCCGTGGATGCTCTCCTGGTACTATATGTGCGGAAACTGGTAGTTTTGAAGCAGTTTTTCGGTGGTTTTCGAGCAAAATTGATGTACTAGGTGCTACCTCTTCCGTGGATGCTCTCCTGGTTCTAAACATTCGAAAACTGGTAGTTTTTGAAGCAGTTTTTCGGTGGTTTTCGAGCAAAATTACTGTACTAGGTGCTTCTTCTTCCGTGGATGCTCTCCTGGTACTAAACATTCGAAAACTGGTAGTTTTTGAAGCAGTTTTTCGGTGGTTTTCGAGCAAAGTTGCTGTACTAGGTGCTACCTCTTCCATGGATGCTCACCTGGTACTAAACATTCGAAAACTGGTAGGTTTTGAAGCAGTTTTTCGGTGGTTTTCGAGCAAAATTGCTGTACTAGGTGCTACCTCTTCCGTGGTATGCTCTCCTGGTACTATACGTGCGGAAACTGGTAGTTTTGAAGCAGTTTTTCGGTGGTTTTCGAGCAAAATTGCTGTACTAGGTGCTACCTCTTCCGTGGTATGCTCTCCTGGTACTAAACATTCGAAAACTGGTAGTTTTTGAAGCAGTTTTTCGGTGGTTTTCGAGCAAAATTGCTATACTAGTTGCTACCTCTTCCATGGATGCTCTCCTGGTACTAAACATTCGAAAACTGGTAGTTTTTGAAGCAGTTTTTCGGTGGTTTTCGAGAAAAATTGCTGCACTAGGTGCTACCTCTTCTGTGGATGCTCTTCTGGTACTATACGTGCGGAAACTGATAGTTTTTGAAGCAGCTTTTCGGTGGATTTCGAGCAAAATTGCTGTACAAGGTGCTACCTCTTCCGTGGTATGCTTTCCTGGTACTATACGTGCAGAAATTTATAGTTTTTGAAGCAGGTTTTCGGTGGTTTTCGAGCAAAATTGCTGTACTAGGTGCTACCTCTTCCGTGGATGCACTCCTGGTACTATACGTGGGGAAACTGGTAGTTTTTGAAGCAGCTTTTCGGTGGATTTCGAGCAAAATTGCTGTACAAGGTGCTACCTCTTCCGTGGTATGCTTTCCTGGTACTATACGTGCAGAAATTTATAGTTTTTGAAGCAGTGTTTCGGTGGTTTTCGAGCAAAATTGCTGTACTAGGTGCTACCTGTTCCGTGGTATGCTCTCCTGGTACTATACGTGCGGAAACTGGTAGTTTTGAAGCAGTTTTTCGGTGGTTTTCGAGCAAAATTGCTGTACTAGGTGCTACCTCTTCCGTGGTATGCTCTTCTGGTACTAAACAATGGAAAACTGGTAGTTTTGAAGCAGTTTTTCGGTGGTTTTCGAGCAAAATTGCTATACTAGTTGCTACCTCTTCCGTGGTGTGCTCTCCTGGTACTAAACATTCGAAAACTGGTAGTTTTTGAAGCAGTTTTTCGGTGGTTTTCGAGCAAAATTGCTGTACAAGGTGCTACCTCTTCCATGGTATGCTTTCCTGGTACTATACGTGCAGAAATGTATAGTTTTTGAAGCAGTTTTTCGGTGGTTTTCGAGCAAAATTGCTGTACTAGGTGCTACCTCTTCCGTGGTATGCTCTCCTGGTACTATACGTGCGAAAACTGGTAGTTTTTGAAGCAGTTTTTCGGTGGTTTTCGAGCAAAGTTGCTGTACTAGGTGCTACCTCTTCCGTGGTATGCTCTCCTGGTACTAAACATTCGAAAACTGGTAGTTTTTGAAGCAGTTTTTCGGTGGTTTTCGAGAAAAATTGCTGCACTAGGTGCTACCTCTTCTGTGGATGCTCTTCTGGTACTATACGTGCGGAAACTGATAGTTTTTGAAGCAGATTTTCGGTGGTTTTCGAGCAAAATTGCTGTACTAGGTGCTACCTCTTCCGTGGATGCTCTCCTGGTACCAAACATTCGAAAACTGGTAGTTTTTGAAGCAGTTTTTCGGTGGTTTTCGAGCAAAATTGCTGTACAAGGTGCTACCTCTTCCGTGGTATGCTCTCCTGGTACTATACGTGCAGAAATTTATAGTTTTTGAAGCAGTTTTTCGGTGGTTTTCGAGCAAAATTGCTGTACAAGGTGCTTCCTCTTCCATGGTATGCTTTCCTGGTACTATACGTGCAGAAATATATAGTTTTTGAAGCAGTTTTTCGGTGGTTTTTGTGCAAAATTGCTGTACTAGGTGCTACCTCTTCCGTGGTATGCTCTCCTGGTACTATACGTGCGGAAACTGGTAGTTTTGAAGCAGTTTTTCGGTGGTTTTCGAGCAAAATTGCTGTACTAGGTGCTACCTCTTCCGTGGTATGCTCTCCTGGTACTATACGTGCTGAAATTTATAGTTTTTGAAGCAGTTTTTCGGTGGTTTTCGAGCAAAATTGCTGTACAAGGTGCTACCTCTTCCGTGGTATGCTTTCCTGGTACTATACGTGCAGAAATTTATAGTTTTTGAAGCAGTTTTTCGGTGGTTTTCGGGCAAAATTTCTGTACTAGGTGCTACCTCTTCCGTGGATGCTCTCCTGGTACTATATGTGCGGAAACTGGTAGTTTTGAAGCAGTTTTTCGGTGGTTTTCGAGCAAAATTGCTGTACTAGGTGCTACCTCTTCCGTGGATGCTCTCCTGGTACTAAACATTCGAAAACTGGTAGTTTTTGAAGCAGTTTTTCGGTGGTTTTCGAGCAAAATTGATGTACTAGGTGCTTCTTCTTCCGTGGATGCTCTCCTGGTACTAAACATTCGAAAACTGGTAGTTTTTGAAGCAGTTTTTCGGTGGTTTTCGAGCAAAATTACTGTACTAGGTGCTACCTCTTCCATGGATGCTCTCCTGGTACTAAACATTCGAAAACTGGTAGTTTTTGAAGCAGTTTTTCGGTGGTTTTCGAGCAAAATTGCTGTACAAGGTGCTACCTCTTCCGTGGTATGCTCTCCTGGTACTATACGTGCAGAAATTTATAGTTTTTGAAGCAGTTTTTCGGTGGTTTTCGAGCAAAATTGCTGTACTAGGTGCTACCTCTTCCGTGGTATGCTTTCCTGGTACTATACGTGCAGAAATTTATAGTTTTTGAAGCAGTTTTTCGGTGGTTTTCGGGCAAAATTTCTGTGCTAGGTGTCACCTCTTCCGTGGATGCTCTCCTGGTACTATATGTGCGGAAACTGGTAGTTTTGAAGCAGTTTTTCGGTGGTTTTCGAGCAAAATTGCTGTACTAGGTGCTACCTCTTCCGTGGATGCTCTCCTGGTACTAAACATTCGAAAACTGGTAGTTTTTGAAGCAGTTTTTCGGTGGTTTTCGAGCAAAATTGCTGTACAAGGTGCTTCTTCTTCCGTGGATGCTCTCCTGGTACTAAACATTCGAAAACTGGTAGTTTTTGAAGCAGTTTTTCGGTGGTTTTCGAGCAAAATTACTGTACTAGGTGCTACCTCTTCCATGGATGCTCTCCTGGTACTAAACATTCGAAAACTGGTAGTTTTTGAAGCAGTTTTTCGGTGGTTTTCGAGCAAAATTGCTGTACTAGGTGCTACCTCTTCCATGGTATGCTCTCCTGGTACTATACGTGCAGAAATATATAGTTTTTGAAGCAGTTTTTCGGTGGTTTTCGAGCAAAATTGCTGTACAAGGTGCTACCTCTTCCGTGGATGCTTTCCTGGTACTATACGTGCAGAAATTTATAGTTTTTGAAGCAGTTTTTCGGTGGTTTTCGGGCAAAATTGCTGTACTAGGTGCTACCTCTTCCGTGGATGCTCTCCTGGTACTATATGTGCGGAAACTGGTAGTTTTGAAGCAGTTTTTCGGTGGTTTTCGAGCAAAATTGCTGTACTAGGTGCTACCTCTTCCGTGGATGCTCTCCTGGTTCTAAACATTCGAAAACTGGTAGTTTTTGAAGCAGTTTTTCGGTGGTTTTCGAGCAAAATTACTGTACTAGGTGCTTCTTCTTCCGTGGATGCTCTCCTGGTACTAAACATTCGAAAACTGGTAGTTTTTGAAGCAGTTTTTTCGGTGGTTTTCGAGCAAAATTGCTGTACAAGGTGCTACCTCTTCCATGGTATGCTTTCCTGGTTACTATACGTGCAGAAATGTATAGTTTTTGAAGCAGTTTTTCGGTGGTTTTCGAGCAAAATTGCTGTACTAGGTGCTACCTCTTCCGTGGTATGCTCTCCTGGTACTATACGTGCGAAAACTGGTAGTTTTTGAAGCAGTTTTTCGGTGGTTTTCGAGCAAAGTTGCTGTACTAGGTGCTACCTCTTCCGTGGTATGCTCTCCTGGTACTAAACATTCGAAAACTGGTAGTTTTTGAAGCAGTTTTTCGGTGGTTTTCGAGAAAAATTGCTGCACTAGGTGCTACCTCTTCTGTGGATGCTCTTCTGGTACTATACGTGCGGAAACTGATAGTTTTTGAAGCAGATTTTCGGTGGTTTTCGAGCAAAATTGCTGTACTAGGTGCTACCTCTTCCGTGGATGCTCTCCTGGTACCAAACATTCGAAAACTGGTAGTTTTTGAAGCAGTTTTTTCGGTGGTTTTCGAGCAAAATTGCTGTACAAGGTGCTACCTCTTCCGTGGTATGCTCTCCTGGTACTTACGTGCAGAAACTGGTAGTTTTTGAAGCAGTTTTTCGGTGGTTTTCGAGCAAAATTGCTGTACAAGGTGCTACCTCTTCCATGGTATGCTTTCCTGGTACTATACGTGCAGAAATATATAGTTTTTGAAGCAGTTTTTTCGGTGGTTTTTGTGCAAAATTGCTGTACTAGGTGCTACCTCTTCCGTGGTATGCTCTCCTGGTACTATACGTGCGGAAACTGGTAGTTTTTGAAGCAGTTTTTCGGTGGTTTTCGAGCAAAATTGCTGTACTAGGTGCTACCTCTTCCGTGGTATGCTCTCCTGGTACTATACGTGCTGAAATTTATAGTTTTTGAAGCAGTTTTTCGGTGGTTTTCGAGCAAAATTGCTGTACAAGGTGCTACCTCTTCCGTGGTATGCTTTCCTGGTACTATACGTGCAGAAATTTATAGTTTTTGAAGCAGTTTTTCGGTGGTTTTCGGGCAAAATTTCTGTACTAGGTGCTACCTCTTCCGTGGATGCTCTCCTGGTACTATATGTGCGGAAACTGGTAGTTTTGAAGCAGTTTTTCGGTGGTTTTCGAGCAAAATTACTGTACTAGGTGCTACCTCTTCCATGGATGCTCTCCTGGTACTAAACATTCGAAAACTGGTAGTTTTTGAAGCAGTTTTTCGGTGGTTTTCGAGCAAAATTGCTGTACAAGGTGCTACCTCTTCCGTGGTATGCTCTCCTGGTACTATACGTGCAGAAATTTATAGTTTTTGAAGCAGTTTTTTCGGTGGTTTTCGAGCAAAATTGCTGTACTAGGTGCTACCTCTTCCGTGGTATGCTTTCCTGGTACTATACGTGCAGAATTTATAGTTTTTGAAGCAGTTTTTCGGTGGTTTTCGGGCAAAATTTCTGTGCTAGGTGTCACCTCTTCCGTGGATGCTCTCCTGGTACTATATGTGCGGAAACTGGTAGTTTTGAAGCAGTTTTTCGGTGGTTTTCGAGCAAAATTGCTGTACTAGGTGCTACCTCTTCCGTGGATGCTCTCCTGGTACTAAACATTCGAAAACTGGGTAGTTTTTGAAGCAGTTTTTCGGTGGTTTTCGAGCAAAATTGCTGTACAAGGTGCTTCTTCTTCCGTGGATGCTCTCCTGGTACTAAACCATTCGAAAACTGGTAGTTTTTGAAGCAGTTTTTTCGGTGGTTTTCGAGCAAAATTACTGTACTAGGTGCTACCTCTTCCATGGATGCTCTCCTGGTACTAAACATTCGAAAACTGGTAGTTTTTGAAGCAGTTTTTTCGGTGGTTTTCGAGCAAAATTGCTGTACTAGGTGCTACCTCTTCCATGGTATGCTCTCCT
>NW_026453855.1:0-39887 GCF_943734755.1 Anopheles moucheti | reverse complement strand
GAATTCCATAGCAAAGTACAAAGTTCGTATCGGATGCACCAATTACGTTGAAATAGACGGTTTTTGCATGTAAACTCGTTCCTGGTAGAATTCCATAGGAAAGTACAAAGTTCGTATCGGATGCACGAATTACGTTGAAATAGACAGTTTTTGCATGTAAACTCAATCCTGGTAGAATTCCATAGCAAAGTACAAAGTTCGTATCGGATGCAACAATTACGTTGAAATAGACGGTTTTTGCATGTAAACTCATTCCTGGTAGAATTCCATAGCAAAGTACAAAGTTCGTATCGGATGCACCAATTACGTTGAAATAGACAGTTTTTGCATGTAAACTCGTTCCTGGTGGAATTCCATAGGAAAGTACAAAGTTCGTATCGGATGCACGAATTACGTTGAAATAGACGGTTTTTGCATGTAAACTCATTCCTGGTAGAATTCCATAGCAAAGTACAAAGTTCGTATCGGATGCACCAATTACGTTGAAATAGACGGTTTTTGCATGTAAACTCGTTCCTGGTAGAATTCCATAGGAAAGTACAAAGTTCGTATCGGATGCACGAATTACGTTGAAATAGACAGTTTTTGCATGTAAACTCATTCCTGGTAGAATTCCATAGCAAAGTACAAAGTTCGTATCGGATGCAACAATTACGTTGAAATAGACGGTTTTTGCATGTAAACTCGTTCCTGGTACAATTCCATAGCAAAGTACAAAGTTCGTATCGGATGCAACAATTACGTTGAAATAGACAGTTTTTGCATGTAAACTCGTTCCTGGTGGAAATCCATAGGAAAGTACAAAGTTCGTATCGGATGCACCAATTACGTTGAAATAGACGGTTTTTTGCATGAAAACTCGTTCCTGGTGGAATTCCATAGGAAAGTACAAAGTTCGTATCGGATGCACCAATTACGTTGAAATAGACGGTTTTTGCATGAAAACTCGTTCCTGGTGGAATTCCATAGGAAAGTACAAAGTTCGTATCGGATGCACCAATTACGTTGAAATAGACAGTTTTTGCATGTAAACTCAATCCTGGTAGAATTCCATAGCAAAGTACAAAGTTCGTATCGGATGCAACAATTACGTTGAAATAGACGGTTTTTGCATGTAAACTCATTCCTGGTAGAATTCCATAGCAAAGTACAAAGTTCGTATCGGATGCAACAATTACGTTGAAATAGACGGTTTTTGCATGTAAACTCGTTCCTGGTACAATTCCATAGCAAAGTACAAAGTTCGTATCGGATGCACCAATTACGTTGAAATAGACAGTTTTTGCATGTAAACTCAATCCTGGTAGAATTCCATAGCAAAGTACAAAGTTCGTATCGGATGCACCAATTACGTTGAAATAGACAGTTTTTGCATGTAAACTCAATCCTGGTAGAATTCCATAGCAAAGTACAAAGTTCGTATCGGATGCACCAATACGTTGAAATAGACGGTTTTTGCATGAAAACTCGTTCCTGGTGGAATTCCATAGGAAAGTACAAAGTTCGTATCGGATGCACCAATTACGTTGAATAGACGGTTTTTGCATGAAAACTCGTTCCTGGTGGAATTCCATAGGAAAGTACAAAGTTCGTATCGGATGCACCAATTACGTTGAAATAGACAGTTTTTGCATGTAAACTCAATCCTGGTAGAATTCCATAGCAAAGTACAAAGTTCGTATCGGATGCAACAATTACGTTGAAATAGACGGTTTTTGCATGTAAACTCATTCCTGGTGGAATTCCATAGGAAAGTACAAAGTTCGTATCGGATGCACCAATTACGTTGAAATAGACGGTTTTTGCATGAAAACTCGTTCCTGGTGGAATTCCATAGGAAAGTACAAAGTTCGTATCGGATGCACCAATTACGTTGAAATAGACAGTTTTTGCATGTAAACTCAATCCTGGTAGAATTCCATAGCAAAGTACAAAGTTCGTATCGGATGCACCAATTACGTTGAAATAGACAGTTTTTGCATGTAAACTCAATCCTGGTAGAATTCCATAGCAAAGTACAAAGTTCGTATCGGATGCAACAATTACGTTGAAATAGACAGTTTTTGCATGTAAACTCAATCCTGGTAGAATTCCATAGCAAAGTACAAAGTTCGAATCGGATGCACAATTTAGTTGAAATAGACAGTTTTTGCATGTAAACTCAATCCTGGTAGAATTCCATAGCAAAGTACAAAGGTTCGTATCGGATGCACCAATTACGTTGAAATCGACGGTTTTTGCATGAAAACTCGTTCCTGGTGGAATTCCATAGCAAAGTACAAAGTTCGTATCGGATGCACCAATTACGTTGAAATAGACGGTTTTTGCATGTAAACTCGTTCCTGGTACAATTCCATAGCAAAGTACAAAGTTCGTATCGGATGCAACAATTACGTTGAAATAGACGGGTTTTGCATGTAAACTCGTTCCTGGTGGAATTCCATAGGAAAGTACAAAGTTCGTATCGGATGCACGAATTACGTTGAAATAGACGGTTTTTGCATGTAAACTCAATCCTGGTAGAATTCCATAGCAAAGTACAAAGTTCGTATCGGATGCAACAATTACGTTGAAATAGACGGTTTTTGCATGTAAACTCATTCCTGGTAGAATTCCATAGCAAAGTACAAAGTTCGTATCGGATGCACCAATTACGTTGAAATAGACGGTTTTTGCATGAAAACTCGTTCCTGGTGGAATTCCATAGGAAAGTACAAAGTTCGTATCGGATGCACCAATTACGTTGAAATAGACGGTTTTTGCATGTAAACTCGTTCCTGGTACAATTCCATAGCAAAGTACAAAGTTCGTATCGGATGCAACAATTACGTTGAAATAGACGGTTTTTGCATGTAAACTCATTCCTGGTAGAATTCCATAGCAAAGTACAAAGTTCGTATCGGATGCACCAATTACGTTGAAATAGACGGTTTTTGCATGTAACTCGTTCCTGGTAGAATTCCATAGCAAAGTACAAAGTTCGTATCGGATGCACCAATTACGTTGAAATAGACGGTTTTTGCATGTAAACTCGTTCCTGGTAGAATTCCATAGCAAAGTACAAAGTTCGTATCGGATGCAACAATTACGTTGAAATAGACGGTTTTTGCATGTAAACTCATTCCTGGTAGAATTCCATAGCAAAGTACAAAGTTCGTATCGGATGCACCAATTACGTTGAAATAGACGGTTTTTGCATGTAAACTCGTTCCTGGTAGAATTCCATAGCAAAGTACAAAGTTCGTATCGGATGCAACAATTACGTTGAAATAGACGGTTTTTGCATGTAAACTCAATCCTGGTAGAATTCCATAGCAAAGTACAAAGTTCGTATCGGATGCAACAATTACGTTGAAATAGACGGTTTTTGCATGTAAACTCATTCCTGGTACAATTCCCATAGCAAAGTACAAAGTTCGTATCGGATGCAACAATTACGTTGAAATAGACGGTTTTTGCATGTAAACTCATTCCTGGTAGAATTCCATAGCAAAGTACCAAAGTTCGTATCGGATGCACCAATTACGTTGAAATAGACGGTTTTTGCATGTAAACTCGTTCCTGGTGGAATTCCATAGCAAAGTACAAAGTTCGTATCGGATGCACCAATTACGTTGAAATAGACGGTTTTTGCATGTAAACTCGTTCCTGGTACAATTCCATAGCAAAGTACAAAGTTCCGTATCGGATGCAACAATTACGTTGAAATAGACGGTTTTTGCATGTAAACTCAATCCTGGTAGAATTCCATAGCAAAGTACAAAATTCGTATCGGATGCAACAATTACGTTGAAATAGACGGTTTTTGCATGTAAACTCGTTCCTGGTAGAATTCCATAGCAAAGTACAAAGTTCGTATCGGATGCAACAATTACGTTGAAATAGACGGTTTTTGCATGTAAACTCAATCCTGGTACAATTCCATAGCAAAGTACAAAGTTCGTATCGGATGCAACAATTACGTTGAAATAGACGGTTTTTGCATGTAAACTCATTCCTGGTACAATTCCATAGCAAAGTACAAAGTTCGTATCGGATGCAACAATTACGTTGAAATAGACGTTTTTGCATGTAAACTCAATCCTGGTAGAATTCCATAGCAAAGTACAAAGTTCGTATCGGATGCAACAATTACGTTGAAATAGACGGTTTTTGCATGTAAACTCATTCCTGGTACAATTCCATAGCAAAGTACAAAGTTCGTATCGGATGCACCAATTACGTTGAAATAGACGGTTTTTGCATGTAAACTCGTTCCTGGTAGAATTCCATAGCAAAGTACAAAGTTCGTATCGGATGCAACAATTACGTTGAAATAGACGGTTTTTGCATGTAAACTCGTTCCTGGTGGAATTCCATAGCAAAGTACAAAGTTCGTATCGGATGCACCAATTACGTTGAAATAGACGGTTTTTGCATGTAAACTCGTTCCTGGTACAATTCCATAGCAAAGTACAAAGTTCGTATCGGATGCAACAATTACGTTGAAATAGACGGTTTTTGCATGTAAACTCAATCCTGGTACAATTCCATAGCAAAGTACAAAATTCGTATCGGATGCAACAATTACGTTGAAATAGACGGTTTTTGCATGTAAACTCAATCCTGGTACAATTCCATAGCAAAGTACAAAGTTCGTATCGGATGCAACAATTACGTTGAAATAGACGGTTTTTGCA
This sequence comes from Anopheles moucheti, assembly GCF_943734755.1. Classification (NCBI taxonomy): domain Eukaryota; kingdom Metazoa; phylum Arthropoda; class Insecta; order Diptera; family Culicidae; genus Anopheles; species Anopheles moucheti. The sequence goes on along the minus strand of NW_026453855.1, from coordinate 35,208 downwards.
TGTAAACTCATTCCTGGTACAATTCCATAGCAAAGTACAAAGTTCGTATCGGATGCAAACAATTACGTTGAAATAGACGGTTTTTGCATGTAAACTCATTGCTGGTAGAATTCCATAGCAAAGTACAAAGTTCGTATCGGATGCACCAATTACGTTGAAATAGACGGTTTTTGCATGTAAACTCATTCCTGGTACAATTCCATAGCAAAGTACAAAGTTCGTATCGGATGCAACAATTACGTTGAAATAGACGGTTTTTGCATGTAAACTCAATCCTGGTAGAATTCCATAGCAAAGTACAAAGTTCGTATCGGATGCAACAATTACGTTGAAATAGACGGTTTTTGCATGTAAACTCATTCCTGGTACAATTCCATAGCAAAGTACAAAGTTCGTATCGGATGCACCAATTACGTTGAAATAGACGGTTTTTGCATGTAAACTCGTTCCTGGTAGAATTCCATAGCAAAGTACAAAGTTCGTATCGGATGCAACAATTACGTTGAAATAGACGGTTTTTGCATGTAAACTCGTTCCTGGTGGAATTCCATAGCAAAGTACAAAGTTCGTATCGGATGCACCAATTACGTTGAAATAGACGGTTTTTGCATGTAAACTCGTTCCTGGTACAATTCCATAGCAAAGTACAAAGTTCGTATCGGATGCAACAATTACGTTGAAATAGACGGTTTTTGCATGTAAACTCAATCCTGGTACAATTCCATAGCAAAGTACAAAATTCGTATCGGATGCAACAATTACGTTGAAATAGACGGTTTTTGCATGTAAACTCAATCCTGGTACAATTCCATAGCAAAGTACAAAGTTCGTATCGGATGCAACAATTACGTTGAAATAGACGGTTTTTGCATGTAAACTCATTCCTGGTACAATTCCATAGCAAAGTACAAAGTTCGTATCGGATGCAACAATTACGTTGAAATAGACGGTTTTTGCATGTAAACTCATTGCTGGTAGAATTCCATAGCAAAGTACAAAGTTCGTATCGGATGCACCAATTACGTTGAAATAGACGGTTTTTGCATGTAAACTCGTTCCTGGTAGAATTCCATAGCAAAGTACAAAGTTCGTATCGGATGCAACAATTACGTTGAAATAGACGGTTTTTTGCATGTAAACTCGTTCCTGGTGGAATTCCATAGCAAAGTACAAAGTTCGTATCGGATGCACCAATTACGTTGAAATAGGACGGTTTTTGCATGTAAACTCGTTCCTGGTACAATTCCATAGCAAAGTACAAAGTTCGTATCGGATGCAACAATACGTTGAAATAGACGGTTTTTGCATGTAAACTCGTTCCTGGTAGAATTCCATAGCAAAGTACAAAGTTCGTATCGGATGCAACAATTACGTTGAAATAGACGGTTTTTGCATGTAAACTCAATCCTGGTACAATTCCATAGCAAAGTACAAAGTTCGTATCGGATGCAACAATTACGTGAAATAGACGGTTTTTGCATGTAAACTCATTCCTGGTACAATTCCATAGCAAAGTACAAAGTTCGTATCGGATGCAACAATTACGTTGAAATAGACGGTTTTTGCATGTAAACTCATTGCTGGTAGAATTCCATAGCAAAGTACAAAGTTCGTATCGGATGCACCAATTACGTTGAAATAGACGGTTTTTGCATGTAAACTCGTTCCTGGTAGAATTCCATAGCAAAGTACAAAGTTCGTATCGGATGCAACAATTACGTTGAAATAGACGGTTTTTGCATGTAAACTCATTCCTGGTACAATTCCATAGCAAAGTACAAAGTTCGTATCGGATGCAACAATTACGTTGAAATAGACGGTTTTTGCATGTAAACTCATTCCTGGTAGAATTCCATAGCAAAGTACAAAGTTCGTATCGGATGCACCAATTACGTTGAAATAGACGGTTTTTGCATGTAAACTCGTTCCTGGTAGAATTCCATAGCAAAGTACAAAGTTCGTATCGGATGCAACAATTACGTTGAAATAGACGGTTTTTGCATGAAAACTCGTTCCTGGTGGAATTCCATAGCAAAGTACAAAGTTCGTATCGGATGCACCAATTACGTTGAAATAGACGGTTTTTGCATGTAAACTCGTTCCTGGTACAATTCCATAGCAAAGTACAAAGTTCGTATCGGATGCAACAATTACGTTGAAATAGACAGTTTTTGCATGTAAACTCATTCCTGGTAGAATTCCATAGCAAAGTACAAAGTTCGTATCGGATGCACCAATTACGTTGAAATAGACAGTTTTTGCATGTAAACTCGTTCCTGGTGGAATTCCATAGGAAAGTACAAAGTTCGTATCGGATGCACCAATTACGTTGAAATAGACAGTTTTTGCATGTAAACTCGTTCCTGGTGGAATTCCATAGGAAAGTACAAAGTTCGTATCGGATGCACCAATTACGTTGAAATAGACAGTTTTTGCATGTAAACTCGTTCCTGGTGGAATTCCATAGGAAAGTACAAAGTTCGTTTTGGATGCACCAATTACGTTGAAATAGACAGTTTTTGCATGTAAACTCGTTCCTGGTGGAATTCCATAGGAAAGTACAAAGTTCGTATCGGATGCACCAATTACGTTGAAATAGACAGTTTTTGCATGTAAACTCGTTCCTGGTGGAATTCCATAGCAAAGTACAAAGTTCGTATCGGATGCACCAATTACGTTGAAATAGACGGTTTTTGCATGTAAACTCATTCCTGGTACAATTCCATAGCAAAGTACAAAGTTCGTATCGGATGCAACAATTACGTTGAAATAGACGGTTTTTGCATGTAAACTCATTGCTGGTAGAATTCCATAGCAAAGTACAAAGTTCGTATCGGATGCACCAATTACGTTGAAATAGACGGTTTTTGCATGTAAACTCGTTCCTGGTAGAATTCCATAGCAAAGTACAAAGTTCGTATCGGATGCAACAATTACGTTGAAATAGACGGTTTTTGCATGTAAACTCATTCCTGGTACAATTCCATAGCAAAGTACAAAGTTCGTATCGGATGCAACAATTACGTTGAAATAGACGGTTTTTGCATGTAAACTCATTCCTGGTAGAATTCCATAGCAAAGTACAAAGTTCGTATCGGATGCACCAATTACGTTGAAATAGACGGTTTTTGCATGTAAACTCGTTCCTGGTAGAATTCCATAGCAAAGTACAAAGTTCGTATCGGATGCAACAATTACGTTGAAATAGACGGTTTTTGCATGAAAACTCGTTCCTGGTACAATTCCATAGCAAAGTACAAAGTTCGTATCGGATGCAACAATTACGTTGAAATAGACGGTTTTTGCATGTAAACTCGTTCCTGGTACAATTCCATAGCAAAGTACAAAGTTCGTATCGGATGCAACAATTACGTTGAAATAGACAGTTTTTGCATGTAAACTCATTCCTGGTAGAATTCCATAGCAAAGTACAAAGTTCGTATCGGATGCACCAATTACGTTGAAATAGACAGTTTTTGCATGTAAACTCGTTCCTGGTGGAATTCCATAGCAAAGTACAAAGTTCGTTTTGGATGCACCAATTACGTTGAAATAGACAGTTTTTGCATGTAAACTCGTTCCTGGTGGAATTCCATAGGAAAGTACAAAGTTCGTATCGGATGCACCAATTACGTTGAAATAGACAGTTTTTGCATGTAAACTCGTTCCTGGTGGAATTCCATAGGAAAGTACAAAGTTCGTATCGGATGCACCAATTACGTTGAAATAGACAGTTTTTGCATGTAAACTCGTTCCTGGTGGAATTCCATAGGAAAGTACAAAGTTCGTATCGGATGCACGAATTACGTTGAAATAGACAGTTTTTGCATGTAAACTCGTTCCTGGTGGAATTCCATAGGAAAGTACAAAGTTCGTATCGGATGCACCAATTACGTTGAAATAGACAGTTTTTGCATGTAAACTCGTTCCTGGTGGAATTCCATAGGAAAGTACAAAGTTCGTATCGGATGCACCAATTACGTTGAAATAGACAGTTTTTGCATGTAAACTCGTTCCTGGTGGAATTCCATAGGAAAGTACAAAGTTCGTATCGGATGCACGAATTACGTTGAAATAGACGGGTTTTGCATGTAAACTCGTTCCTGGTGGAATTCCATAGGAAAGTACAAAGTTCGTATCGGATGCACCAATTACGTTGAAATAGACGGGTTTTGCATGTAAACTCGTTCCTGGTGGAATTCCATAGGAAAGTACAAAGTTCGTATCGGATGCACGAATTACGTTGAAATAGACGGGTTTTGCATGTAAACTCGTTCCTGGTGGAATTCCATAGGAAAGTACAAAGTTCGTATCGGATGCACCAATTACGTTGAAATAGACAGTTTTTGCATGTAAACTCGTTCCTGGTGGAATTCCATAGGAAAGTACAAAGTTCGTATCGGATGCACCAATTACGTTGAAATAGACAGTTTTTGCATGTAAACTCGTTCCTGGTGGAATTCCATAGCAAAGTACAAAGTTCGTTTTGGATGCACCAATTACGTTGAAATAGACAGTTTTTGCATGTAAACTCGTTCCTGGTGGAATTCCATAGGAAAGTACAAAGTTCGTATCGGATGCACGAATTACGTTGAAATAGACGGGTTTTGCATGTAAACTCGTTCCTGGTGGAATTCCATAGGAAAGTACAAAGTTCGTATCGGATGCACGAATTACGTTGAAATAGACAGTTTTTGCATGTAAACTCGTTCCTGGTGGAATTCCATAGGAAAGTACAAAGTTCGTATCGGATGCACCAATTACGTTGAAATAGACAGTTTTTGCATGTAAACTCGTTCCTGGTGGAATTCCATAGCAAAGTACAAAGTTCGTTTTGGATGCACCAATTACGTTGAAATAGACAGTTTTTGCATGTAAACTCGTTCCTGGTGGAATTCCATAGGAAAGTACAAAGTTCGTATCGGATGCACCAATTACGTTGAAATAGACAGTTTTTGCATGTAAACTCGTTCCTGGTGGAATTCCATAGGAAAGTACAAAGTTCGTTTTGGATGCACCAATTACGTTGAAATAGACAGTTTTTGCATGTAAACTCGTTCCTGGTGGAATTCCATAGGAAAGTACAAAGTTCGTATCGGATGCACGAATTACGTTGAAATAGACGGGTTTTGCATGTAAACTCGTTCCTGGTGGAATTCCATAGGAAAGTACAAAGTTCGTATCGGATGCACGAATTACGTTGAAATAGACGGGTTTTGCATGTAAACTCGTTCCTGGTGGAATTCCATAGGAAAGTACAAAGTTCGTATCGGATGCACGAATTACGTTGAAATAGACAGTTTTTGCATGTAAACTCGTTCCTGGTGGAATTCCATAGGAAAGTACAAAGTTCGTATCGGATGCACCAATTACGTTGAAATAGACAGTTTTTGCATGTAAACTCGTTCCTGGTGGAATTCCATAGCAAAGTACAAAGTTCGTTTTGGATGCACCAATTACGTTGAAATAGACAGTTTTTGCATGTAAACTCGTTCCTGGTGGAATTCCATAGGAAAGTACAAAGTTCGTATCGGATGCACCAATTACGTTGAAATAGACGGGTTTTGCATGTAAACTCGTTCCTGGTGGAATTCCATAGGAAAGTACAAAGTTCGTATCGGATGCACCAATTACGTTGAAATAGACAGTTTTTGCATGTAAACTCGTTCCTGGTGGAATTCCATAGGAAAGTACAAAGTTCGTATCGGATGCACGAATTACGTTGAAATAGACAGTTTTTGCATGTAAACTCGTTCCTGGTGGAATTCCATAGGAAAGTACAAAGTTCGTATCGGATGCACGAATTACGTTGAAATAGACGGGTTTTGCATGTAAACTCGTTCCTGGTGGAATTCCATAGGAAAGTACAAAGTTCGTATCGGATGCACCAATTACGTTGAAATAGACGGGTTTTGCATGTAAACTCGTTCCTGGTGGAATTCCATAGGAAAGTACAAAGTTCGTATCGGATGCACCAATTACGTTGAAATAGACAGTTTTTGCATGTAAACTCGTTCCTGGTGGAATTCCATAGGAAAGTACAAAGTTCGTATCGGATGCACGAATTACGTTGAAATAGACAGTTTTTGCATGTAAACTCGTTCCTGGTGGAATTCCATAGGAAAGTACAAAGTTCGTATCGGATGCACCAATTACGTTGAAATAGACAGTTTTTGCATGTAAACTCGTTCCTGGTGGAATTCCATAGGAAAGTACAAAGTTCGTATCGGATGCACCAATTACGTTGAAATAGACAGTTTTTGCATGTAAACTCGTTCCTGGTGGAATTCCATAGCAAAGTACAAAGTTCGTTTTGGATGCACCAATTACGTTGAAATAGACAGTTTTTGCATGTAAACTCGTTCCTGGTGGAATTCCATAGGAAAGTACAAAGTTCGTATCGGATGCACCAATTACGTTGAAATAGACAGTTTTTGCATGTAAACTCGTTCCTGGTGGAATTCCATAGGAAAGTACAAAGTTCGTATCGGATGCACCAATTACGTTGAAATAGACAGTTTTTGCATGTAAACTCGTTCCTGGTGGAATTCCATAGCAAAGTACAAAGTTCGTTTTGGATGCACCAATTACGTTGAAATAGACAGTTTTTGCATGTAAACTCGTTCCTGGTGGAATTCCATAGGAAAGTACAAAGTTCGTATCGGATGCACGAATTACGTTGAAATAGACGGGTTTTGCATGTAAACTCGTTCCTGGTGGAATTCCATAGGAAAGTACAAAGTTCGTATCGGATGCACGAATTACGTTGAAATAGACGGGTTTTGCATGTAAACTCGTTCCTGGTGGAATTCCATAGGAAAGTACAAAGTTCGTATCGGATGCACCAATTACGTTGAAATAGACAGTTTTTGCATGTAAACTCGTTCCTGGTGGAATTCCATAGGAAAGTACAAAGTTCGTATCGGATGCACGAATTACGTTGAAATAGACAGTTTTTGCATGTAAACTCGTTCCTGGTGGAATTCCATAGGAAAGTACAAAGTTCGTATCGGATGCACGAATTACGTTGAAATAGACAGTTTTTGCATGTAAACTCGTTCCTGGTGGAATTCCATAGCAAAGTACAAAGTTCGTTTTGGATGCACCAATTACGTTGAAATAGACAGTTTTTGCATGTAAACTCGTTCCTGGTGGAATTCCATAGGAAAGTACAAAGTTCGTATCGGATGCACCAATTACGTTGAAATAGACAGTTTTTGCATGTAAACTCGTTCCTGGTGGAATTCCATAGGAAAGTACAAAGTTCGTATCGGATGCACCAATTACGTTGAAATAGACAGTTTTTGCATGTAAACTCGTTCCTGGTGGAATTCCATAGGAAAGTACAAAGTTCGTATCGGATGCACGAATTACGTTGAAATAGACGGGTTTTGCATGTAAACTCGTTCCTGGTGGAATTCCATAGGAAAGTACAAAGTTCGTATCGGATGCACCAATTACGTTGAAATAGACGGGTTTTGCATATAAACTCGTTCCTGGTGGAATTCCATAGGAAAGTACAAAGTTCGTATCGGATGCACGAATTACGTTGAAATAGACGGGTTTTGCATGTAAACTCGTTCCTGGTGGAATTCCATAGGAAAGTACAAAGTTCGTATCGGATGCACCAATTACGTTGAAATAGACAGTTTTTGCATGTAAACTCGTTCCTGGTGGAATTCCATAGGAAAGTACAAAGTTCGTATCGGATGCACGAATTACGTTGAAATAGACGGGTTTTGCATGTAAACTCGTTCCTGGTGGAATTCCATAGGAAAGTACAAAGTTCGTATCGGATGCACCAATTACGTTGAAATAGACGGTTTTTGCATGTAAACTCGTTCCTGGTGGAATTCCATAGGAAAGTACAAAGTTCGTATCGGATGCACCAATTACGTTGAAATAGACAGTTTTTGCATGTAAACTCGTTCCTGGTGGAATTCCATAGGAAAGTACAAAGTTCGTATCGGATGCACCAATTACGTTGAAATAGACAGTTTTTGCATGTAAACTCGTTCCTGGTGGAATTCCATAGGAAAGTACAAAGTTCGTATCGGATGCACCAATTACGTTGAAATAGACAGTTTTTGCATGTAAACTCGTTCCTGGTGGAATTCCATAGGAAAGTACAAAGTTCGTATCGGATGCACCAATTACGTTGAAATAGACGGGTTTTGCATGTAAACTCGTTCCTGGTGGAATTCCATAGGAAAGTACAAAGTTCGTATCGGATGCACCAATTACGTTGAAATAGACAGTTTTTGCATGTAAACTCGTTCCTGGTAGAATTCCATAGGAAAGTACAAAGTTCGTATCGGATGCACCAATTACGTTGAAATAGACAGTTTTTGCATGTAAACTCGTTCCTGGTGGAATTCCATAGGAAAGTACAAAGTTCGTATCGGATGCACCAATTACGTTGAAATAGACAGTTTTTGCATGTAAACTCGTTCCTGGTGGAATTCCATAGGAAAGTACAAAGTTCGTATCGGATGCACCAATTACGTTGAAATAGACAGTTTTTGCATGTAAACTCGTTCCTGGTGGAATTCCATAGGAAAGTACAAAGTTCGTATCGGATGCACCAATTACGTTGAAATAGACAGTTTTTGCATGTAAACTCGTTCCTGGTGGAATTCCATAGGAAAGTACAAAGTTCGTATCGGATGCACCAATTACGTTGAAATAGACAGTTTTTGCATGTAAACTCGTTCCTGGTGGAATTCCATAGCAAAGTACAAAGTTCGTTTTGGATGCACCAATTACGTTGAAATAGACAGTTTTTGCATGTAAACTCGTTCCTGGTGGAATTCCATAGGAAAGTACAAAGTTCGTATCGGATGCACCAATTACGTTGAAATAGACAGTTTTTGCATGTAAACTCGTTCCTGGTGGAATTCCATAGCAAAGTACAAAGTTCGTTTTGGATGCACCAATTACGTTGAAATAGACAGTTTTTGCATGTAAACTCGTTCCTGGTGGAATTCCATAGGAAAGTACAAAGTTCGTATCGGATGCACCAATTACGTTGAAATAGACAGTTTTTGCATGTAAACTCGTTCCTGGTGGAATTCCATAGGAAAGTACAAAGTTCGTATCGGATGCACCAATTACGTTGAAATAGACAGTTTTTGCATGTAAACTCGTTCCTGGTGGAATTCCATAGCAAAGTACAAAGTTCGTTTTGGATGCACCAATTACGTTGAAATAGACAGTTTTTGCATGTAAACTCGTTCCTGGTGGAATTCCATAGCAAAGTACAAAGTTCGTTTTGGATGCACCAATTACGTTGAAATAGACAGTTTTTGCATGTAAACTCGTTCCTGGTGGAATTCCATAGGAAAGTACAAAGTTCGTATCGGATGCACCAATTACGTTGAAATAGACAGTTTTTGCATGTAAACTCGTTCCTGGTGGAATTCCATAGCAAAGTACAAAGTTCGTTTTGGATGCACCAATTACGTTGAAATAGACAGTTTTTGCATGTAAACTCGTTCCTGGTGGAATTCCATAGGAAAGTACAAAGTTCGTATCGGATGCACGAATTACGTTGAAATAGACGGGTTTTGCATGTAAACTCGTTCCTGGTGGAATTCCATAGGAAAGTACAAAGTTCGTATCGGATGCACGAATTACGTTGAAATAGACGGGTTTTGCATGTAAACTCGTTCCTGGTGGAATTCCATAGGAAAGTACAAAGTTCGTATCGGATGCACGAATTACGTTGAAATAGACAGTTTTTGCATGTAAACTCGTTCCTGGTGGAATTCCATAGGAAAGTACAAAGTTCGTATCGGATGCACCAATTACGTTGAAATAGACAGTTTTTGCATGTAAACTCGTTCCTGGTGGAATTCCATAGGAAAGTACAAAGTTCGTATCGGATGCACCAATTACGTTGAAATAGACAGTTTTTGCATGTAAACTCGTTCCTGGTGGAATTCCATAGCAAAGTACAAAGTTCGTTTTGGATGCACCAATTACGTTGAAATAGACAGTTTTTGCATGTAAACTCGTTCCTGGTGGAATTCCATAGGAAAGTACAAAGTTCGTATCGGATGCACCAATTACGTTGAAATAGACAGTTTTTGCATGTAAACTCGTTCCTGGTGGAATTCCATAGCAAAGTACAAAGTTCGTTTTGGATGCACCAATTACGTTGAAATAGACAGTTTTTGCATGTAAACTCGTTCCTGGTGGAATTCCATAGGAAAGTACAAAGTTCGTATCGGATGCACGAATTACGTTGAAATAGACAGTTTTTGCATGTAAACTCGTTCCTGGTGGAATTCCATAGCAAAGTACAAAGTTCGTTTTGGATGCACCAATTACGTTGAAATAGACAGTTTTTGCATGTAAACTCGTTCCTGGTGGAATTCCATAGGAAAGTACAAAGTTCGTATCGGATGCACGAATTACGTTGAAATAGACGGGTTTTGCATGTAAACTCGTTCCTGGTGGAATTCCATAGGAAAGTACAAAGTTCGTATCGGATGCACGAATTACGTTGAAATAGACAGTTTTTGCATGTAAACTCGTTCCTGGTGGAATTCCATAGGAAAGTACAAAGTTCGTATCGGATGCACGAATTACGTTGAAATAGACAGTTTTTGCATGTAAACTCGTTCCTGGTGGAATTCCATAGGAAAGTACAAAGTTCGTATCGGATGCACGAATTACGTTGAAATAGACAGTTTTTGCATGTAAACTCGTTCCTGGTGGAATTCCATAGGAAAGTACAAAGTTCGTATCGGATGCACGAATTACGTTGAAATAGACAGTTTTTGCATGTAAACTCGTTCCTGGTGGAATTCCATAGGAAAGTACAAAGTTCGTATCGGATGCACCAATTACGTTGAAATAGACAGTTTTTGCATGTAAACTCGTTCCTGGTGGAATTCCATAGCAAAGTACAAAGTTCGTTTTGGATGCACCAATTACGTTGAAATAGACAGTTTTTGCATGTAAACTCGTTCCTGGTGGAATTCCATAGGAAAGTACAAAGTTCGTATCGGATGCACGAATTACGTTGAAATAGACAGTTTTTGCATGTAAACTCGTTCCTGGTGGAATTCCATAGGAAAGTACAAAGTTCGTATCGGATGCACCAATTACGTTGAAATAGACGGGTTTTGCATGTAAACTCGTTCCTGGTGGAATTCCATAGGAAAGTACAAAGTTCGTATCGGATGCACCAATTACGTTGAAATAGACAGTTTTTGCATGTAAACTCGTTCCTGGTGGAATTCCATAGGAAAGTACAAAGTTCGTATCGGATGCACCAATTACGTTGAAATAGACAGTTTTTGCATGTAAACTCGTTCCTGGTGGAATTCTATAGGAAAGTACAAAGTTCGTATCGGATGCACCAATTACGTTGAAATAGACAGTTTTTGCATGTAAACTCGTTCCTGGTGGAATTCCATAGGAAAGTACAAAGTTCGTATCGGATGCACGAATTACGTTGAAATAGACGGGTTTTGCATGTAAACTCGTTCCTGGTGGAATTCCATAGGAAAGTACAAAGTTCGTATCGGATGCACGAATTACGTTGAAATAGACAGTTTTTGCATGTAAACTCGTTCCTGGTGGAATTCCATAGGAAAGTACAAAGTTCGTATCGGATGCACCAATTACGTTGAAATAGACAGTTTTTGCATGTAAACTCGTTCCTGGTGGAATTCCATAGGAAAGTACAAAGTTCGTATCGGATGCACCAATTACGTTGAAATAGACAGTTTTTGCATGTAAACTCGTTCCTGGTGGAATTCCATAGGAAAGTACAAAGTTCGTATCGGATGCACGAATTACGTTGAAATAGACGGGTTTTGCATGTAAACTCGTTCCTGGTGGAATTCCATAGGAAAGTACAAAGTTCGTATCGGATGCACCAATTACGTTGAAATAGACAGTTTTTGCATGTAAACTCGTTCCTGGTGGAATTCCATAGGAAAGTACAAAGTTCGTATCGGATGCACCAATTACGTTGAAATAGACAGTTTTTGCATGTAAACTCGTTCCTGGTGGAATTCCATAGGAAAGTACAAAGTTCGTATCGGATGCACCAATTACGTTGAAATAGACAGTTTTTGCATGTAAACTCGTTCCTGGTGGAATTCCATAGGAAAGTACAAAGTTCGTATCGGATGCACCAATTACGTTGAAATAGACAGTTTTTGCATGTAAACTCGTTCCTGGTGGAATTCCATAGCAAAGTACAAAGTTCGTATCGGATGCACGAATTACGTTGAAATAGACAGTTTTTGCATGTAAACTCGTTCCTGGTGGAATTCCATAGGAAAGTACAAAGTTCGTATCGGATGCACCAATTACGTTGAAATAGACAGTTTTTGCATGTAAACTCGTTCCTGGTGGAATTCCATAGCAAAGTACAAAGTTCGTTTTGGATGCACCAATTACGTTGAAATAGACAGTTTTTGCATGTAAACTCGTTCCTGGTGGAATTCCATAGGAAAGTACAAAGTTCGTATCGGATGCACCAATTACGTTGAAATAGACAGTTTTTGCATGTAAACTCGTTCCTGGTGGAATTCCATAGGAAAGTACAAAGTTCGTATCGGATGCACGAATTACGTTGAAATAGACAGTTTTTGCATGTAAACTCGTTCCTGGTGGAATTCCATAGGAAAGTACAAAGTTCGTATCGGATGCACGAATTACGTTGAAATAGACAGTTTTTGCATGTAAACTCGTTCCTGGTGGAATTCCATAGCAAAGTACAAAGTTCGTTTTGGATGCACCAATTACGTTGAAATAGACAGTTTTTGCATGTAAACTCGTTCCTGGTGGAATTCCATAGGAAAGTACAAAGTTCGTATCGGATGCACCAATTACGTTGAAATAGACAGTTTTTGCATGTAAACTCGTTCCTGGTGGAATTCCATAGGAAAGTACAAAGTTCGTATCGGATGCACCAATTACGTTGAAATAGACAGTTTTTGCATGTAAACTCGTTCCTGGTGGAATTCCATAGGAAAGTACAAAGTTCGTATCGGATGCACGAATTACGTTGAAATAGACGGGTTTTGCATGTAAACTCGTTCCTGGTGGAATTCCATAGGAAAGTACAAAGTTCGTATCGGATGCACGAATTACGTTGAAATAGACGGGTTTTGCATGTAAACTCGTTCCTGGTGGAATTCCATAGGAAAGTACAAAGTTCGTATCGGATGCAATAATTACGTTGAAATAGACAGTTTTTGCATGTAAACTCGTTCCTGGTGGAATTCCATAGGAAAGTACAAAGTTCGTATCGGATGCACCAATTACGTTGAAATAGACAGTTTTTGCATGTAAACTCGTTCCTGGTGGAATTCCATAGGAAAGTACAAAGTTCGTATCGGATGCACCAATTACGTTGAAATAGACAGTTTTTGCATGTAAACTCGTTCCTGGTGGAATTCCATAGGAAAGTACAAAGTTCGTATCGGATGCACCAATTACGTTGAAATAGACAGTTTTTGCATGTAAACTCGTTCCTGGTGGAATTCCATAGCAAAGTACAAAGTTCGTTTTGGATGCACCAATTACGTTGAAATAGACAGTTTTTGCATGTAAACTCGTTCCTGGTGGAATTCCATAGGAAAGTACAAAGTTCGTATCGGATGCACCAATTACGTTGAAATAGACAGTTTTTGCATGTAAACTCGTTCCTGGTGGAATTCCATAGCAAAGTACAAAGTTCGTTTTGGATGCACCAATTACGTTGAAATAGACAGTTTTTGCATGTAAACTCGTTCCTGGTGGAATTCCATAGGAAAGTACAAAGTTCGTATCGGATGCACCAATTACGTTGAAATAGACAGTTTTTGCATGTAAACTCGTTCCTGGTGGAATTCCATAGGAAAGTACAAAGTTCGTATCGGATGCACGAATTACGTTGAAATAGACGGGTTTTGCATGTAAACTCGTTCCTGGTGGAATTCCATAGGAAAGTACAAAGTTCGTATCGGATGCACCAATTACGTTGAAATAGACAGTTTTTGCATGTAAACTCGTTCCTGGTGGAATTCCATAGGAAAGTACAAAGTTCGTATCGGATGCACCAATTACGTTGAAATAGACAGTTTTTGCATGTAAACTCGTTCCTGGTGGAATTCCATAGGAAAGTACAAAGTTCGTATCGGATGCACGAATTACGTTGAAATAGACGGGTTTTGCATGTAAACTCGTTCCTGGTGGAATTCCATAGGAAAGTACAAAGTTCGTATCGGATGCACGAATTACGTTGAAATAGACAGTTTTTGCATGTAAACTCGTTCCTGGTGGAATTCCATAGGAAAGTACAAAGTTCGTATCGGATGCACCAATTACGTTGAAATAGACAGTTTTTGCATGTAAACTCGTTCCTGGTGGAATTCCATAGGAAAGTACAAAGTTCGTATCGGATGCACCAATTACGTTGAAATAGACAGTTTTTGCATGTAAACTCGTTCCTGGTGGAATTCCATAGGAAAGTACAAAGTTCGTATCGGATGCACCAATTACGTTGAAATAGACAGTTTTTGCATGTAAACTCGTTCCTGGTGGAATTCCATAGGAAAGTACAAAGTTCGTATCGGATGCACCAATTACGTTGAAATAGACAGTTTTTGCATGTAAACTCGTTCCTGGTGGAATTCCATAGGAAAGTACAAAGTTCGTATCGGATGCACCAATTACGTTGAAATAGACAGTTTTTGCATGTAAACTCGTTCCTGGTGGAATTCCATAGGAAAGTACAAAGTTCGTATCGGATGCACGAATTACGTTGAAATAGACGGGTTTTGCATGTAAACTCGTTCCTGGTGGAATTCCATAGGAAAGTACAAAGTTCGTATCGGATGCACGAATTACGTTGAAATAGACAGTTTTTGCATGTAAACTCGTTCCTGGTGGAATTCCATAGGAAAGTACAAAGTTCGTATCGGATGCACCAATTACGTTGAAATAGACAGTTTTTGCATGTAAACTCGTTCCTGGTGGAATTCCATAGGAAAGTACAAAGTTCGTATCGGATGCACGAATTACGTTGAAATAGACAGTTTTTGCATGTAAACTCGTTCCTGGTGGAATTCCATAGGAAAGTACAAAGTTCGTATCGGATGCACCAATTACGTTGAAATAGACAGTTTTTGCATGTAAACTCGTTCCTGGTGGAATTCCATAGGAAAGTACAAAGTTCGTATCGGATGCACCAATTACGTTGAAATAGACAGTTTTTGCATGTAAACTCGTTCCTGGTGGAATTCCATAGGAAAGTACAAAGTTCGTATCGGATGCACCAATTACGTTGAAATAGACAGTTTTTGCATGTAAACTCGTTCCTGGTGGAATTCCATAGGAAAGTACAAAGTTCGTATCGGATGCACGAATTACGTTGAAATAGACGGGTTTTGCATGTAAACTCGTTCCTGGTGGAATTCCATAGGAAAGTACAAAGTTCGTATCGGATGCACGAATTACGTTGAAATAGACAGTTTTTGCATGTAAACTCGTTCCTGGTGGAATTCCATAGGAAAGTACAAAGTTCGTATCGGATGCACCAATTACGTTGAAATAGACAGTTTTTGCATGTAAACTCGTTCCTGGTGGA
The DNA here is from genome assembly GCF_943734755.1 of Anopheles moucheti. NCBI lineage: Eukaryota > Metazoa > Arthropoda > Insecta > Diptera > Culicidae > Anopheles > Anopheles moucheti. The sequence continues at coordinate 19,613 of NW_026453855.1, read as the reverse complement.
ATTCCATAGGAAAGTACAAAGTTCGTATCGGATGCACGAATTACGTTGAAATAGACAGTTTTTGCATGTAAACTCGTTCCTGGTGGAATTCCATAGGAAAGTACAAAGTTCGTATCGGATGCACGAATTACGTTGAAATAGACGGGTTTTGCATGTAAACTCGTTCCTGGTGGAATTCCATAGGAAAGTACAAAGTTCGTATCGGATGCACGAATTACGTTGAAATAGACGGGTTTTGCATGTAAACTCGTTCCTGGTGGAATTCCATAGGAAAGTACAAAGTTCGTATCGGATGCACCAATTACGTTGAAATAGACAGTTTTTGCATGTAAACTCGTTCCTGGTGGAATTCCATAGGAAAGTACAAAGTTCGTATCGGATGCACGAATTACGTTGAAATAGACGGTTTTTGCATGTAAACTCGTTCCTGGTGGAATTCCATAGGAAAGTACAAAGTTCGTATCGGATGCACCAATTACGTTGAAATAGACAGTTTTTGCATGTAAACTCGTTCCTGGTGGAATTCCATAGGAAAGTACAAAGTTCGTATCGGATGCACCAATTACGTTGAAATAGACAGTTTTTGCATGTAAACTCGTTCCTGGTGGAATTCCATAGCAAAGTACAAAGTTCGTATCGGATGCACGAATTACGTTGAAATAGACAGTTTTTGCATGTAAACTCGTTCCTGGTGGAATTCCATAGGAAAGTACAAAGTTCGTATCGGATGCACCAATTACGTTGAAATAGACAGTTTTTGCATGTAAACTCGTTCCTGGTGGAATTCCATAGCAAAGTACAAAGTTCGTTTTGGATGCACCAATTACGTTGAAATAGACAGTTTTTGCATGTAAACTCGTTCCTGGTGGAATTCCATAGGAAAGTACAAAGTTCGTATCGGATGCACCAATTACGTTGAAATAGACAGTTTTTGCATGTAAACTCGTTCCTGGTGGAATTCCATAGGAAAGTACAAAGTTCGTATCGGATGCACGAATTACGTTGAAATAGACAGTTTTTGCATGTAAACTCGTTCCTGGTGGAATTCCATAGGAAAGTACAAAGTTCGTATCGGATGCACGAATTACGTTGAAATAGACAGTTTTTGCATGTAAACTCGTTCCTGGTGGAATTCCATAGCAAAGTACAAAGTTCGTTTTGGATGCACCAATTACGTTGAAATAGACAGTTTTTGCATGTAAACTCGTTCCTGGTGGAATTCCATAGGAAAGTACAAAGTTCGTATCGGATGCACGAATTACGTTGAAATAGACAGTTTTTGCATGTAAACTCGTTCCTGGTGGAATTCCATAGGAAAGTACAAAGTTCGTATCGGATGCACCAATTACGTTGAAATAGACAGTTTTTGCATGTAAACTCGTTCCTGGTGGAATTCCATAGGAAAGTACAAAGTTCGTATCGGATGCACGAATTACGTTGAAATAGACGGGTTTTGCATGTAAACTCGTTCCTGGTGGAATTCCATAGGAAAGTACAAAGTTCGTATCGGATGCACGAATTACGTTGAAATAGACGGGTTTTGCATGTAAACTCGTTCCTGGTGGAATTCCATAGGAAAGTACAAAGTTCGTATCGGATGCACCAATTACGTTGAAATAGACAGTTTTTGCATGTAAACTCGTTCCTGGTGGAATTCCATAGGAAAGTACAAAGTTCGTATCGGATGCACCAATTACGTTGAAATAGACAGTTTTTGCATGTAAACTCGTTCCTGGTGGATTTCCATAGGAAAGTACAAAGTTCGTATCGGATGCACCAATTACGTTGAAATAGACAGTTTTTGCATGTAAACTCGTTCCTGGTGGAATTCCATAGCAAAGTACAAAGTTCGTTTTGGATGCACCAATTACGTTGAAATAGACAGTTTTTGCATGTAAACTCGTTCCTGGTGGAATTCCATAGGAAAGTACAAAGTTCGTATCGGATGCACCAATTACGTTGAAATAGACAGTTTTTGCATGTAAACTCGTTCCTGGTGGAATTCCATAGCAAAGTACAAAGTTCGTTTTGGATGCACCAATTACGTTGAAATAGACAGTTTTTGCATGTAAACTCGTTCCTGGTGGAATTCCATAGGAAAGTACAAAGTTCGTATCGGATGCACGAATTACGTTGAAATAGACAGTTTTTGCATGTAAACTCGTTCCTGGTGGAATTCCATAGGAAAGTACAAAGTTCGTATCGGATGCACCAATTACGTTGAAATAGACAGTTTTTGCATGTAAACTCGTTCCTGGTGGAATTCCATAGGAAAGTACAAAGTTCGTATCGGATGCACGAATTACGTTGAAATAGACGGGTTTTGCATGTAAACTCGTTCCTGGTGGAATTCCATAGGAAAGTACAAAGTTCGTATCGGATGCACGAATTACGTTGAAATAGACGGGTTTTGCATGTAAACTCGTTCCTGGTGGAATTCCATAGGAAAGTACAAAGTTCGTATCGGATGCACCAATTACGTTGAAATAGACAGTTTTTGCATGTAAACTCGTTCCTGGTGGAATTCCATAGGAAAGTACAAAGTTCGTATCGGATGCACGAATTACGTTGAAATAGACAGTTTTTGCATGTAAACTCGTTCCTGGTGGAATTCCATAGGAAAGTACAAAGTTCGTATCGGATGCACGAATTACGTTGAAATAGACAGTTTTTGCATGTAAACTCGTTCCTGGTGGAATTCCATAGCAAAGTACAAAGTTCGTTTTGGATGCACCAATTACGTTGAAATAGACAGTTTTTGCATGTAAACTCGTTCCTGGTGGAATTCCATAGGAAAGTACAAAGTTCGTATCGGATGCACCAATTACGTTGAAATAGACAGTTTTTGCATGTAAACTCGTTCCTGGTGGAATTCCATAGGAAAGTACAAAGTTCGTATCGGATGCACCAATTACGTTGAAATAGACAGTTTTTGCATGTAAACTCGTTCCTGGTGGAATTCCATAGGAAAGTACAAAGTTCGTATCGGATGCACGAATTACGTTGAAATAGACGGGTTTTGCATGTAAACTCGTTCCTGGTGGAATTCCATAGGAAAGTACAAAGTTCGTATCGGATGCACGAATTACGTTGAAATAGACGGGTTTTGCATGTAAACTCGTTCCTGGTGGAATTCCATAGGAAAGTACAAAGTTCGTATCGGATGCACCAATTACGTTGAAATAGACAGTTTTTGCATGTAAACTCGTTCCTGGTGGAATTCCATAGGAAAGTACAAAGTTCGTATCGGATGCACCAATTACGTTGAAATAGACAGTTTTTGCATGTAAACTCGTTCCTGGTGGATTTCCATAGGAAAGTACAAAGTTCGTATCGGATGCACCAATTACGTTGAAATAGACAGTTTTTGCATGTAAACTCGTTCCTGGTGGAATTCCATAGCAAAGTACAAAGTTCGTATCGGATGCACCAATTACGTTGAAATAGACAGTTTTTGCATGTAAACTCGTTCCTGGTGGAATTCCATAGCAAAGTACAAAGTTCGTTTTGGATGCACCAATTACGTTGAAATAGACAGTTTTTGCATGTAAACTCGTTCCTGGTGGAATTCCATAGGAAAGTACAAAGTTCGTATCGGATGCACGAATTACGTTGAAATAGACAGTTTTTGCATGTAAACTCGTTCCTGGTGGAATTCCATAGCAAAGTACAAAGTTCGTTTTGGATGCACGAATTACGTTGAAATAGACAGTTTTTGCATGTAAACTCGTTCCTGGTGGAATTCCATAGGAAAGTACAAAGTTCGTATCGGATGCACCAATTACGTTGAAATAGACAGTTTTTGCATGTAAACTCGTTCCTGGTGGAATTCCATAGCAAAGTACAAAGTTCGTTTTGGATGCACCAATTACGTTGAAATAGACAGTTTTTGCATGTAAACTCGTTCCTGGTGGAATTCCATAGGAAAGTACAAAGTTCGTATCGGATGCACCAATTACGTTGAAATAGACGGTTTTTGCATGTAAACTCGTTCCTGGTGGAATTCCATAGGAAAGTACAAAGTTCGTATCGGATGCACCAATTACGTTGAAATAGACAGTTTTTGCATGTAAACTCGTTCCTGGTGGAATTCCATAGGAAAGTACAAAGTTCGTATCGGATGCACGAATTACGTTGAAATAGACGGGTTTTGCATGTAAACTCGTTCCTGGTGGAATTCCATAGGAAAGTACAAAGTTCGTATCGGATGCACGAATTACGTTGAAATAGACAGTTTTTGCATGTAAACTCGTTCCTGGTGGAATTCCATAGCAAAGTACAAAGTTCGTTTTGGATGCACCAATTACGTTGAAATAGACAGTTTTTGCATGTAAACTCGTTCCTGGTGGAATTCCATAGGAAAGTACAAAGTTCGTATCGGATGCACCAATTACGTTGAAATAGACAGTTTTTGCATGTAAACTCGTTCCTGGTGGAATTCCATAGGAGAGTACAAAGTTCGTATCGGATGCACGAATTACGTTGAAATAGACGGGTTTTGCATGTAAACTCGTTCCTGGTGGAATTCCATAGGAAAGTACAAAGTTCGTATCGGATGCACGAATTACGTTGAAATAGACGGGTTTTGCATGTAAACTCGTTCCTGGTGGAATTCCATAGCAAAGTACAAAGTTCGTTTTGGATGCACCAATTACGTTGAAATAGACAGTTTTTGCATGTAAACTCGTTCCTGGTGGAATTCCATAGGAAAGTACAAAGTTCGTATCGGATGCACCAATTACGTTGAAATAGACAGTTTTTGCATGTAAACTCGTTCCTGGTGGAATTCCATAGGAAAGTACAAAGTTCGTATCGGATGCACGAATTACGTTGAAATAGACGGGTTTTGCATGTAAACTCGTTCATGGTGGAATTCCATAGGAAAGTACAAAGTTCGTATCGGATGCACGAATTACGTTGAAATAGACGGGTTTTGCATGTAAACTCGTTCCTGGTGGAATTCCATAGGAAAGTACAAAGTTCGTATCGGATGCACGAATTACGTTGAAATAGACAGTTTTTGCATGTAAACTCGTTCCTGGTGGAATTCCATAGGAAAGTACAAAGTTCGTATCGGATGCACGAATTACGTTGAAATAGACAGTTTTTGCATGTAAACTCGTTCCTGGTGGAATTCCATAGGAAAGTACAAAGTTCGTATCGGATGCACGAATTACGTTGAAATAGACGGGTTTTGCATGTAAACTCGTTCCTGGTGGAATTCCATAGGAAAGTACAAAGTTCGTATCGGATGCACGAATTACGTTGAAATAGACGGGTTTTGCATGTAAACTCGTTCCTGGTGGAATTCCATAGGAAAGTACAAAGTTCGTATCGGATGCACGAATTACGTTGAAATAGACGGGTTTTGCATGTAAACTCGTTCCTGGTGGAATTCCATAGGAAAGTACAAAGTTCGTATCGGATGCACGAATTACGTTGAAATAGACAGTTTTTGCATGTAAACTCGTTCCTGGTGGAATTCCATAGGAAAGTACAAAGTTCGTATCGGATGCACGAATTACGTTGAAATAGACAGTTTTTGCATGTAAACTCGTTCCTGGTGGAATTCCATAGCAAAGTACAAAGTTCGTTTTGGATGCACCAATTACGTTGAAATAGACAGTTTTTGCATGTAAACTCGTTCCTGGTGGAATTCCATAGGAAAGTACAAAGTTCGTATCGGATGCACCAATTACGTTGAAATAGACAGTTTTTGCATGTAAACTCGTTCCTGGTGGAATTCCATAGGAGAGTACAAAGTTCGTATCGGATGCACGAATTACGTTGAAATAGACGGGTTTTGCATGTAAACTCGTTCCTGGTGGAATTCCATAGGAAAGTACAAAGTTCGTATCGGATGCACGAATTACGTTGAAATAGACGGGTTTTGCATGTAAACTCGTTCCTGGTGGAATTCCATAGGAAAGTACAAAGTTCGTATCGGATGCACCAATTACGTTGAAATAGACAGTTTTTGCATGTAAACTCGTTCCTGGTGGAATTCCATAGGAAAGTACAAAGTTCGTATCGGATGCACGAATTACGTTGAAATAGACGGGTTTTGCATGTAAACTCGTTCCTGGTGGAATTCCATAGGAAAGTACAAAGTTCGTATCGGATGCACGAATTACGTTGAAATAGACGGGTTTTGCATGTAAACTCGTTCCTGGTGGAATTCCATAGGAAAGTACAAAGTTCGTATCGGATGCACGAATTACGTTGAAATAGACAGTTTTTGCATGTAAACTCGTTCCTGGTGGAATTCCATAGGAAAGTACAAAGTTCGTATCGGATGCACGAATTACGTTGAAATAGACAGTTTTTGCATGTAAACTCGTTCCTGGTGGAATTCCATAGGAAAGTACAAAGTTCGTATCGGATGCACGAATTACGTTGAAATAGACGGGTTTTGCATGTAAACTCGTTCCTGGTGGAATTCCATAGGAAAGTACAAAGTTCGTATCGGATGCACGAATTACGTTGAAATAGACGGGTTTTGCATGTAAACTCGTTCCTGGTGGAATTCCATAGGAAAGTACAAAGTTCGTATCGGATGCACGAATTACGTTGAAATAGACGGGTTTTGCATGTAAACTCGTTCCTGGTGGAATTCCATAGGAAAGTACAAAGTTCGTATCGGATGCACGAATTACGTTGAAATAGACAGTTTTTGCATGTAAACTCGTTCCTGGTGGAATTCCATAGGAAAGTACAAAGTTCGTATCGGATGCACGAATTACGTTGAAATAGACAGTTTTTGCATGTAAACTCGTTCCTGGTGGAATTCCATAGCAAAGTACAAAGTTCGTTTTGGATGCACCAATTACGTTGAAATAGACAGTTTTTGCATGTAAACTCGTTCCTGGTGGAATTCCATAGGAAAGTACAAAGTTCGTATCGGATGCACCAATTACGTTGAAATAGACAGTTTTTGCATGTAAACTCGTTCCTGGTGGAATTCCATAGGAGAGTACAAAGTTCGTATCGGATGCACGAATTACGTTGAAATAGACGGGTTTTGCATGTAAACTCGTTCCTGGTGGAATTCCATAGGAAAGTACAAAGTTCGTATCGGATGCACGAATTACGTTGAAATAGACGGGTTTTGCATGTAAACTCGTTCCTGGTGGAATTCCATAGCAAAGTACAAAGTTCGTTTTGGATGCACCAATTACGTTGAAATAGACAGTTTTTGCATGTAAACTCGTTCCTGGTGGAATTCCATAGGAAAGTACAAAGTTCGTATCGGATGCACCAATTACGTTGAAATAGACAGTTTTTGCATGTAAACTCGTTCCTGGTGGAATTCCATAGGAAAGTACAAAGTTCGTATCGGATGCACGAATTACGTTGAAATAGACGGGTTTTGCATGTAAACTCGTTCCTGGTGGAATTCCATAGGAAAGTACAAAGTTCGTATCGGATGCACGAATTACGTTGAAATAGACGGGTTTTGCATGTAAACTCGTTCCTGGTGGAATTCCATAGGAAAGTACAAAGTTCGTATCGGATGCACGAATTACGTTGAAATAGACAGTTTTTGCATGTAAACTCGTTCCTGGTGGAATTCCATAGGAAAGTACAAAGTTCGTATCGGATGCACGAATTACGTTGAAATAGACAGTTTTTGCATGTAAACTCGTTCCTGGTGGAATTCCATAGGAAAGTACAAAGTTCGTATCGGATGCACGAATTACGTTGAAATAGACGGGTTTTGCATGTAAACTCGTTCCTGGTGGAATTCCATAGGAAAGTACAAAGTTCGTATCGGATGCACGAATTACGTTGAAATAGACAGTTTTTGCATGTAAACTCGTTCCTGGTGGAATTCCATAGCAAAGTACAAAGTTCGTTTTGGATGCACCAATTACGTTGAAATAGACAGTTTTTGCATGTAAACTCGTTCCTGGTGGAATTCCATAGGAAAGTACAAAGTTCGTATCGGATGCACCAATTACGTTGAAATAGACAGTTTTTGCATGTAAACTCGTTCCTGGTGGAATTCCATAGCAAAGTACAAAGTTCGTTTTGGATGCACCAATTACGTTGAAATAGACAGTTTTTGCATGTAAACTCGTTCCTGGTGGAATTCCATAGGAAAGTACAAAGTTCGTATCGGATGCACGAATTACGTTGAAATAGACAGTTTTTGCATGTAAACTCGTTCCTGGTGGAATTCCATAGCAAAGTACAAAGTTCGTTTTGGATGCACCAATTACGTTGAAATAGACAGTTTTTGCATGTAAACTCGTTCCTGGTGGAATTCCATAGGAAAGTACAAAGTTCGTATCGGATGCACCAATTACGTTGAAATAGACAGTTTTTGCATGTAAACTCGTTCCTGGTGGAATTCCATAGGAAAGTACAAAGTTCGTATCGGATGCACGAATTACGTTGAAATAGACGGGTTTTGCATGTAAACTCGTTCCTGGTGGAATTCCATAGGAAAGTACAAAGTTCGTATCGGATGCACGAATTACGTTGAAATAGACGGGTTTTGCATGTAAACTCGTTCCTGGTGGAATTCCATAGGAAAGTACAAAGTTCGTATCGGATGCACCAATTACGTTGAAATAGACAGTTTTTGCATGTAAACTCGTTCCTGGTGGAATTCCATAGGAAAGTACAAAGTTCGTATCGGATGCACCAATTACGTTGAAATAGACAGTTTTTGCTTGTAAACTCGTTCCTGGTGGAATTCCATAGGAAAGTACAAAGTTCGTATCGGATGCACCAATTACGTTGAAATAGACAGTTTTTGCATGTAAACTCGTTCCTGGTGGAATTCCATAGGAAAGTACAAAGTTCGTATCGGATGCACGAATTACGTTGAAATAGACGGGTTTTGCATGTAAACTCGTTCCTGGTGGAATTCCATAGGAAAGTACAAAGTTCGTATCGGATGCACGAATTACGTTGAAATAGACGGGTTTTGCATGTAAACTCGTTCCTGGTGGAATTCCATAGGAAAGTACAAAGTTCGTATCGGATGCACCAATTACGTTGAAATAGACAGTTTTTGCATGTAAACTCGTTCCTGGTGGAATTCCATAGGAAAGTACAAAGTTCGTATCGGATGCACGAATTACGTTGAAATAGACGGGTTTTGCATGTAAACTCGTTCCTGGTGGAATTCCATAGGAAAGTACAAAGTTCGTATCGGATGCACGAATTACGTTGAAATAGACGGGTTTTGCATGTAAACTCGTTCCTGGTGGAATTCCATAGGAAAGTACAAAGTTCGTATCGGATGCACGAATTACGTTGAAATAGACGGGTTTTGCATGTAAACTCGTTCCTGGTGGAATTCCATAGGAAAGTACAAAGTTCGTATCGGATGCACGAATTACGTTGAAATAGACAGTTTTTGCATGTAAACTCGTTCCTGGTGGAATTCCATAGGAAAGTACAAAGTTCGTATCGGATGCACGAATTACGTTGAAATAGACAGTTTTTGCATGTAAACTCGTTCCTGGTGGAATTCCATAGAAAAGTACAAAGTTCGTATCGGATGCACCAATTACGTTGAAATAGACAGTTTTTGCATGTAAACTCGTTCCTGGTGGAATTCCATAGCAAAGTACAAAGTTCGTTTTGGATGCACCAATTACGTTGAAATAGACAGTTTTTGCATGTAAACTCGTTCCTGGTGGAATTCCATAGGAAAGTACAAAGTTCGTATCGGATGCACCAATTACGTTGAAATAGACAGTTTTTGCATGTAAACTCGTTCCTGGTGGAATTCCATAGGAAAGTACAAAGTTCGTATCGGATGCACGAATTACGTTGAAATAGACAGTTTTTGCATGTAAACTCGTTCCTGGTGGAATTCCATAGGAAAGTACAAAGTTCGTATCGGATGCACGAATTACGTTGAAATAGACAGTTTTTGCATGTAAACTCGTTCCTGGTGGAATTCCATAGCAAAGTACAAAGTTCGTTTTGGATGCACCAATTACGTTGAAATAGACAGTTTTTGCATGTAAACTCGTTCCTGGTGGAATTCCATAGGAAAGTACAAAGTTCGTATCGGATGCACCAATTACGTTGAAATAGACGGGTTTTGCATGTAAACTCGTTCCTGGTGGAATTCCATAGGAAAGTACAAAGTTCGTATCGGATGCACCAATTACGTTGAAATAGACAGTTTTTGCATGTAAACTCGTTCCTGGTGGAATTCCATAGGAAAGTACAAAGTTCGTATCGGATGCACCAATTACGTTGAAATAGACAGTTTTTGCATGTAAACTCGTTCCTGGTGGAATTCCATAGGAAAGTACAAAGTTCGTATCGGATGCACCAATTACGTTGAAATAGACAGTTTTTGCATGTAAACTCGTTCCTGGTGGAATTCCATAGGAAAGTACAAAGTTCGTATCGGATGCACGAATTACGTTGAAATAGACGGGTTTTGCATGTAAACTCGTTCCTGGTGGAATTCCATAGGAAAGTACAAAGTTCGTATCGGATGCACGAATTACGTTGAAATAGACAGTTTTTGCATGTAAACTCGTTCCTGGTGGAATTCCATAGGAAAGTACAAAGTTCGTATCGGATGCACCAATTACGTTGAAATAGACAGTTTTTGCATGTAAACTCGTTCCTGGTGGAATTCCATAGGAAAGTACAAAGTTCGTATCGGATGCACCAATTACGTTGAAATAGACAGTTTTTGCATGTAAACTCGTTCCTGGTGGAATTCCATAGGAAAGTACAAAGTTCGTATCGGATGCACCAATTACGTTGAAATAGACAGTTTTTGCATGTAAACTCGTTCCTGGTGGAATTCCATAGGAAAGTACAAAGTTCGTATCGGATGCACGAATTACGTTGAAATAGACGGGTTTTGCATGTAAACTCGTTCCTGGTGGAATTCCATAGGAAAGTACAAAGTTCGTATCGGATGCACGAATTACGTTGAAATAGACGGGTTTTGCATGTAAACTCGTTCCTGGTGGAATTCCATAGGAAAGTACAAAGTTCGTATCGGATGCACCAATTACGTTGAAATAGACAGTTTTTGCATGTAAACTCGTTCCTGGTGGAATTCCATAGGAAAGTACAAAGTTCGTATCGGATGCACCAATTACGTTGAAATAGACAGTTTTTGCATGTAAACTCGTTCCTGGTGGAATTCCATAGGAAAGTACAAAGTTCGTATCGGATGCACCAATTACGTTGAAATAGACAGTTTTTGCATGTAAACTCGTTCCTGGTGGAATTCCATAGGAAAGTACAAAGTTCGTATCGGATGCACCAATTACGTTGAAATAGACAGTTTTTGCATGTAAACTCGTTCCTGGTGGAATTCCATAGCAAAGTACAAAGTTCGTATCGGATGCACGAATTACGTTGAAATAGACAGTTTTTGCATGTAAACTCGTTCCTGGTGGAATTCCATAGGAAAGTATAAAGTTCGTATCGGATGCACCAATTACGTTGAAATAGACAGTTTTTGCATGTAAACTCGTTCCTGGTGGAATTCCATAGCAAAGTACAAAGTTCGTTTTGGATGCACCAATTACGTTGAAATAGACAGTTTTTGCATGTAAACTCGTTCCTGGTGGAATTCCATAGGAAAGTACAAAGTTCGTATCGGATGCACGAATTACGTTGAAATAGACGGGTTTTGCATGTAAACTCGTTCCTGGTGGAATTCCATAGGAAAGTACAAAGTTCGTATCGGATGCACCAATTACGTTGAAATAGACAGTTTTTGCATGTAAACTCGTTCCTGGTGGAATTCCATAGGAAAGTACAAAGTTCGTATCGGATGCACGAATTACGTTGAAATAGACAGTTTTTGCATGTAAACTCGTTCCTGGTGGAATTCCATAGGAAAGTACAAAGTTCGTATCGGATGCACCAATTACGTTGAAATAGACAGTTTTTGCATGTAAACTCGTTCCTGGTGGAATTCCATAGCAAAGTACAAAGTTCGTTTTGGATGCACCAATTACGTTGAAATAGACAGTTTTTGCATGTAAACTCGTTCCTGGTGGAATTCCATAGGAAAGTACAAAGTTCGTATCGGATGCACCAATTACGTTGAAATAGACAGTTTTTGCATGTAAACTCGTTCCTGGTGGAATTCCATAGGAAAGTACAAAGTTCGTATCGGATGCACCAATTACGTTGAAATAGACAGTTTTTGCATGTAAACTCGTTCCTGGTGGAATTCCATAGGAAAGTACAAAGTTCGTATCGGATGCACCAATTACGTTGAAATAGACAGTTTTTGCATGTAAACTCGTTCCTGGTGGAATTCCATAGCAAAGTACAAAGTTCGTTTTGGATGCACCAATTACGTTGAAATAGACAGTTTTTGCATGTAAACTCGTTCCTGGTGGAATTCCATAGGAAAGTACAAAGTTCGTATCGGATGCACCAATTACGTTGAAATAGACAGTTTTTGCATGTAAACTCGTTCCTGGTGGAATTCCATAGCAAAGTACAAAGTTCGTTTTGGATGCACCAATTACGTTGAAATAGACAGTTTTTGCATGTAAACTCGTTCCTGGTGGAATTCCATAGGAAAGTACAAAGTTCGTATCGGATGCACCAATTACGTTGAAATAGACAGTTTTTGCATGTAAACTCGTTCCTGGTGGAATTCCATAGGAAAGTACAAAGTTCGTATCGGATGCACGAATTACGTTGAAATAGACAGTTTTTGCATGTAAACTCGTTCCTGGTGGAATTCCATAGCAAAGTACAAAGTTCGTTTTGGATGCACGAATTACGTTGAAATAGACAGTTTTTGCATGTAAACTCGTTCCTGGTGGAATTCCATAGGAAAGTACAAAGTTCGTATCGGATGCACCAATTACGTTGAAATAGACAGTTTTTGCATGTAAACTCGTTCCTGGTGGAATTCCATAGCAAAGTACAAAGTTCGTTTTGGATGCACCAATTACGTTGAAATAGACAGTTTTTGCATGTAAACTCGTTCCTGGTGGAATTCCATAGGAAAGTACAAAGTTCGTATCGGATGCACGAATTACGTTGAAATAGACAGTTTTTGCATGTAAACTCGTTCCTGGTGGAATTCCATAGCAAAGTACAAAGTTCGTTTTGGATGCACCAATTACGTTGAAATAGACAGTTTTTGCATGTAAACTCGTTCCTGGTGGAATTCCATAGGAAAGTACAAAGTTCGTATCGGATGCACCAATTACGTTGAAATAGACAGTTTTTGCATGTAAACTCGTTCCTGGTGGAATTCCATAGGAAAGTACAAAGTTCGTATCGGATGCACCAATTACGTTGAAATAGACAGTTTTTGCATGTAAACTCGTTCCTGGTGGAATTCCATAGGAAAGTACAAAGTTCGTATCGGATGCACGAATTACGTTGAAATAGACGGGTTTTGCATGTAAACTCGTTCCTGGTGGAATTCCATAGGAAAGTACAAAGTTCGTATCGGATGCACGAATTACGTTGAAATAGACGGGTTTTGCATGTAAACTCGTTCCTGGTGGAATTCCATAGGAAAGTACAAAGTTCGTATCGGATGCACCAATTACGTTGAAATAGACAGTTTTTGCATGTAAACTCGTTCCTGGTGGAATTCCATAGGAAAGTACAAAGTTCGTATCGGATGCACCAATTACGTTGAAATAGACAGTTTTTGCATGTAAACTCGTTCCTGGTGGAATTCCATAGGAAAGTACAAAGTTCGTATCGGATGCACCAATTACGTTGAAATAGACAGTTTTTGCATGTAAACTCGTTCCTGGTGGAATTCCATAGGAAAGTACAAAGTTCGTATCGGATGCACGAATTACGTTGAAATAGACGGGTTTTGCATGTAAACTCGTTCCTGGTGGAATTCCATAGGAAAGTACAAAGTTCGTATCGGATGCACGAATTACGTTGAAATAGACGGGTTTTGCATGTAAACTCGTTCCTGGTGGAATTCCATAGGAAAGTACAAAGTTCGTATCGGATGCACCAATTACGTTGAAATAGACAGTTTTTGCATGTAAACTCGTTCCTGGTGGAATTCCATAGGAAAGTACAAAGTTCGTATCGGATGCACCAATTACGTTGAAATAGACAGTTTTTGCATGTAAACTCGTTCCTGGTGGAATTCCATAGGAAAGTACAAAGTTCGTATCGGATGCACCAATTACGTTGAAATAGACAGTTTTTGCATGTAAACTCGTTCCTGGTGGAATTCCATAGGAAAGTACAAAGTTCGTATCGGATGCACCAATTACGTTGAAATAGACAGTTTTTGCATGTAAACTCATTCCTGGTAGAATTCCATAGCAAAGTACAAAGTTCATATCGGATGCACCAATTACGTTGAAATAGACAGTTTTTGCATGTAAACCCGTTCCTGGTGGAATTCCATAGGAAAGTACAAAGTTCGTATCGGATGCACCAATTACGTTGAAATAGACGGGTTTTGCATGTAAACTCGTTCCTGGTGGAATTCCATAGGAAAGTACAAAGTTCGTATCGGATGCACCAATTACGTTGAAATAGACAGTTTTTGCATGTAAACTCGTTCCTGGTGGAATTCCATAGGAAAGTACAAAGTTCGTATCGGATGCACGAATTACGTTGAAATAGACAGTTTTTGCATGTAAACTCGTTCCTGGTGGAATTCCATAGGAAAGTACAAAGTTCGTATCGGATGCACCAATTACGTTGAAATAGACAGTTTTTGCATGTAAACTCGTTCCTGGTGGAATTCCATAGGAAAGTACAAAGTTCGTATCGGATGCACCAATTACGTTGAAATAGACAGTTTTTGCATGTAAACTCGTTCCTGGTGGAATTCCATAGGAAAGTACAAAGTTCGTATCGGATGCACGAATTACGTTGAAATAGACGGGTTTTGCATGTAAACTCGTTCCTGGTGGAATTCCATAGGAAAGTACAAAGTTCGTATCGGATGCACCAATTACGTTGAAATAGACAGTTTTTGCATGTAAACTCGTTCCTGGTGGAATTCCATAGGAAAGTACAAAGTTCGTATCGGATGCACCAATTACGTTGAAATAGACAGTTTTTGCATGTAAACTCGTTCCTGGTGGAATTCCATAGCAAAGTACAAAGTTCGTATCGGATGCACCAATTACGTTGAAATAGACAGTTTTTGCATGTAAACTCGTTCCTGGTGGAATTCCATAGCAAAGTACAAAGTTCGTTTTGGATGCACCAATTACGTTGAAATAGACAGTTTTTGCATGTAAACTCGTTCCTGGTGGAATTCCATAGGAAAGTACAAAGTTCGTATCGGATGCACCAATTACGTTGAAATAGACAGTTTTTGCATGTAAACTCGTTCCTGGTGGAATTCCATAGGAAAGTACAAAGTTCGTATCGGATGCACGAATTACGTTGAAATAGACAGTTTTTGCATGTAAACTCGTTCCTGGTGGAATTCCATAGGAAAGTACAAAGTTCGTATCGGATGCACCAATTACGTTGAAATAGACAGTTTTTGCATGTAAACTCGTTCCTGGTGGAATTCCATAGCAAAGTACAAAGTTCGTTTTGGATGCACCAATTACGTTGAAATAGACAGTTTTTGCATGTAAACTCGTTCCTGGTGGAATTCCATAGGAAAGTACAAAGTTCGTATCGGATGCACCAATTACGTTGAAATAGACAGTTTTTGCATGTAAACTCGTTCCTGGTGGAATTCCATAGCAAAGTACAAAGTTCGTTTTGGATGCACCAATTACGTTGAAATAGACAGTTTTTGCATGTAAACTCGTTCCTGGTGGAATTCCATAGCAAAGTACAAAGTTCGTATCGGATGCACGAATTACGTTGAAATAGACAGTTTTTGCATGTAAACTCGTTCCTGGTGGAATTCCATAGCAAAGTACAAAGTTCGTTTTGGATGCACCAATTACGTTGAAATAGACAGTTTTTGCATGTAAACTCGTTCCTGGTGGAATTCCATAGGAAAGTACAAAGTTCGTATCGGATGCACCAATTACGTTGAAATAGACAGTTTTTGCATGTAAACTCGTTCCTGGTGGAATTCCATAGGAAAGTACAAAGTTCGTATCGGATGCACCAATTACGTTGAAATAGACAGTTTTTGCATGTAAACTCGTTCCTGGTGGAATTCCATAGGAAAGTACAAAGTTCGTATCGGATGCACGAATTACGTTGAAATAGACGGGTTTTGCATGTAAACTCGTTCCTGGTGGAATTCCATAGGAAAGTACAAAGTTCGTTTTGGATGCACCAATTACGTTGAAATAGACAGTTTTTGCATGTAAACTCGTTCCTGGTGGAATTCCATAGGAAAGTACAAAGTTCGTATCGGATGCACCAATTACGTTGAAATAGACAGTTTTTGCATGTAAACTCGTTCCTGGTGGAATTCCATAGCAAAGTACAAAGTTCGTTTTGGATGCACCAATTACGTTGAAATAGACAGTTTTTGCATGTAAACTCGTTCCTGGTGGAATTCCATAGGAAAGTACAAAGTTCGTATCGGATGCACCAATTACGTTGAAATAGACAGTTTTTGCATGTAAACTCGTTCCTGGTGGAATTCCATAGCAAAGTACAAAGTTCGTTTTGGATGCACCAATTACGTTGAAATAGACAGTTTTTGCATGTAAACTCGTTCCTGGTGGAATTCCATAGGAAAGTACAAAGTTCGTATCGGATGCACGAATTACGTTGAAATAGACAGTTTTTGCATGTAAACTCGTTCCTGGTGGAATTCCATAGGAAAGTACAAAGTTCGTATCGGATGCACCAATTACGTTGAAATAGACAGTTTTTGCATGTAAACTCGTTCCTGGTGGAATTCCATAGCAAAGTACAAAGTTCGTTTTGGATGCACCAATTACGTTGAAATAGACAGTTTTTGCATGTAAACTCGTTCCTGGTGGAATTCCATAGGAAAGTACAAAGTTCGTATCGGATGCACCAATTACGTTGAAATAGACAGTTTTTGCATGTAAACTCGTTCCTGGTGGAATTCCATAGGAAAGTACAAAGTTCGTATCGGATGCACGAATTACGTTGAAATAGACGGGTTTTGCATGTAAACTCGTTCCTGGTGGAATTCCATAGGAAAGTACAAAGTTCGTATCGGATGCACCAATTACGTTGAAATAGACAGTTTTTGCATGTAAACTCGTTCCTGGTGGAATTCCATAGGAAAGTACAAAGTTCGTATCGGATGCACCAATTACGTTGAAATAGACAGTTTTTGCATGTAAACTCGTTCCTGGTGGAATTCCATAGCAAAGTACAAAGTTCGTTTTGGATGCACCAATTACGTTGAAATAGACAGTTTTTGCATGTAAACTCGTTCCTGGTGGAATTCCATAGGAAAGTACAAAGTTCGTATCGGATGCACCAATTACGTTGAAATAGACAGTTTTTGCATGTAAACTCGTTCCTGGTGGAATTCCATAGCAAAGTACAAAGTTCGTTTTGGATGCACCAATTACGTTGAAATAGACAGTTTTTGCATGTAAACTCGTTCCTGGTGGAATTCCATAGGAAAGTACAAAGTTCGTATCGGATGCACGAATTACGTTGAAATAGACAGTTTTTGCATGTAAACTCGTTCCTGGTGGAATTCCATAGGAAAGTACAAAGTTCGTATCGGATGCACGAATTACGTTGAAATAGACAGTTTTTGCATGTAAACTCGTTCCTGGTGGAATTCCATAGGAAAGTACAAAGTTCGTATCGGATGCACGAATTACGTTGAAATAGACGGGTTTTGCATGTAAACTCGTTCCTGGTGGAATTCCATAGGAAAGTACAAAGTTCGTATCGGATGCACCAATTACGTTGAAATAGACAGTTTTTGCATGTAAACTCGTTCCTGGTGGAATTCCATAGGAAAGTACAAAGTTCGTATCGGATGCACGAATTACGTTGAAATAGACAGTTTTTGCATGTAAACTCGTTCCTGGTGGAATTCCATAGGAAAGTACAAAGTTCGTATCGGATGCACGAATTACGTTGAAATAGACAGTTTTTGCATGTAAACTCGTTCCTGGTGGAATTCCATAGGAAAGTACAAAGTTCGTATCGGATGCACGAATTACGTTGAAATAGACAGTTTTTGCATGTAAACTCGTTCCTGGTGGAATTCCATAGGAAAGTACAAAGTTCGTATCGGATGCACGAATTACGTTGAAATAGACGGGTTTTGCATGTAAACTCGTTCCTGGTGGAATTCCATAGGAAAGTACAAAGTTCGTATCGGATGCACCAATTACGTTGAAATAGACAGTTTTTGCATGTAAACTCGTTCCTGGTGGAATTCCATAGGAAAGTACAAAGTTCGTATCGGATGCACCAATTACGTTGAAATAGACAGTTTTTGCATGTAAACTCGTTCCTGGTGGAATTCCATAGCAAAGTACAAAGTTCGTTTTGGATGCACCAATTACGTTGAAATAGACAGTTTTTGCATGTAAACTCGTTCCTGGTGGAATTCCATAGGAAAGTACAAAGTTCGTATCGGATGCACCAATTACGTTGAAATAGACAGTTTTTGCATGTAAACTCGTTCCTGGTGGAATTCCATAGCAAAGTACAAAGTTCGTTTTGGATGCACCAATTACGTTGAAATAGACAGTTTTTGCATGTAAACTCGTTCCTGGTGGAATTCCATAGCAAAGTACAAAGTTCGTTTTGGATGCACCAATTACGTTGAAATAGACAGTTTTTGCATGTAAACTCGTTCCTGGTGGAATTCCATAGGAAAGTACAAAGTTCGTATCGGATGCACGAATTACGTTGAAATAGACGGGTTTTGCATGTAAACTCGTTCCTGGTGGAATTCCATAGGAAAGTACAAAGTTCGTATCGGATGCACGAATTACGTTGAAATAGACGGGTTTTGCATGTAAACTCGTTCCTGGTGGAATTCCATAGGAAAGTACAAAGTTCGTATCGGATGCACCAATTACGTTGAAATAGACAGTTTTTGCATGTAAACTCGTTCCTGGTGGAATTCCATAGGAAAGTACAAAGTTCGTATCGGATGCACGAATTACGTTGAAATAGACAGTTTTTGCATGTAAACTCGTTCCTGGTGGAATTCCATAGGAAAGTACAAAGTTCGTATCGGATGCACGAATTACGTTGAAATAGACAGTTTTTGCATGTAAACTCGTTCCTGGTGGAATTCCATAGGAAAGTACAAAGTTCGTATCGGATGCACCAATTACGTTGAAATAGACAGTTTTTGCATGTAAACTCGTTCCTGGTGGAATTCCATAGGAAAGTACAAAGTTCGTATCGGATGCACGAATTACGTTGAAATAGACGGGTTTTGCATGTAAACTCGTTCCTGGTGGAATTCCATAGGAAAGTACAAAGTTCGTATCGGATGCACCAATTACGTTGAAATAGACAGTTTTTGCATGTAAACTCGTTCCTGGTGGAATTCCATAGGAAAGTACAAAGTTCGTATCGGATGCACGAATTACGTTGAAATAGACGGGTTTTGCATGTAAACTCGTTCCTGGTGGAATTCCATAGGAAAGTACAAAGTTCGTATCGGATGCACGAATTACGTTGAAATAGACGGGTTTTGCATGTAAACTCGTTCCTGGTGGAATTCCATAGGAAAGTACAAAGTTCGTATCGGATGCACC
>NW_026453853.1:0-23568 GCF_943734755.1 Anopheles moucheti | reverse complement strand
GGTGGAACTTCATAGCAAAGTACAAAGGTTCGTTTTGGATGGACAAAGTTAGTTGAAATAGACAGTTTTTGCATGAAAACTCATTCCTGGTGGAACTTCATAGCAAAGTACAAAGTTCGTTTTGGATGGACAAAGTTAGTTGAAATAGACAGTTTTTGCATGAAAACTCATTCCTGGTGGAACTTCATAGCAAAGTACAAAGTTCGTTTTGGATGGATCAATTTAGTTGAAATAGACAGTTTTTGCATGAAAACTCATTCCTGGTGGAACTTCATAGACAAAGTACAAAGTTCGTTTTGGAAGGACAAAGTTAGTTGAAATAGACAGTTTTTGCATAAAAACTCATTCCTGGTGGAACTTAATAGCAAAGTACAAAGTTCGTTTTGGATGGACAAAGTTAGTTGAAATAGACAGTTCTTGCATGAAAACTCATTCCTGGTGGAACTTCATAGCAAAGTACAAAGTTCGTTTTGGATGGACAAAGTTAGTTGAAATAGACAGTTTTTGCATGAAAACTCATTCCTGGTGAACTTCATAGCAAAGTACAAAGTTCGTTTTGGATGGACAAAGTTAGTTGAAATAGACAGTTTTTGCATGAAAACTCATTCCTGGTGGAACTTCATAGCAAAGTACAAAGTTCGTTTTGGATGAACAAAGTTAGTTGAAATAGACAGTTTTTGTATGAAAACTCATTCCTGGTGGAACTTCATAGCAAAAGTACAAAGTTCGTTTTGGATGGACAAAGTTAGTTGAAATAGACAGTTTTTGCATGAAAACTCATTCCTGTTGGAACTTCATAGCAAAGTACAAAGTTCGTTTTGGATGGACAAAGTTAGTTGAAATAGACAGTTTTTGCATGAAAACTCATTCCTGGTGGAACTTCATAGCAAAGTACAAAGTTCGTTTTGGATGGACGAATTAAGTTGAAATAGACAGTATTTGCATAAAAACTCATTCCTGGTGGAACTTCATAGCAAAGTACAAAGTTCGTTTTGGATGGATCAATTTAGTTGAAATAGACAGTTTTTGCATGAAAACTCATTCCTGGTGGAACTTCATAGCAAAGTACAAAGTTCGTTTTGGATGGACAAAGTTAGTTGAAATAGACAGTTTTTGCATGAAAACTCATTCCTGGTGGAACTTCATAGCAAAGTACAAAGTTCGTTTTGGATGGACAAAGTTAGTTGAAATAGACAGTTTTTGCATGAAAACTCATTCCTGGTGGAACTTCATAGCAAAGTACAAAGTTCGTTTTGGATGGACGAATTAAGTTGAAATAGACAGTTTTTGCATAAAAACTCATTCCTGGTGAACTTCATAGCAAAGTACAAAGTTCGTTTTGGGATGGATCAATTTAGTTGAAATAGACAGTTTTTGCATGAAAACTCATTCCTGGTGGAACTTCATAGCAAAGTACAAAGTTTCGTATCGGATGGACGAAATTAGTTGAAATAGACAGTTCTTGCATGAAAACTCATTCCTGGTAGAACTTCATAGCAAGTACAAAGTTCGTATCGGATGGACGAATTAAGTTGAAATAGACAGTTTTTGCATGAAAACTCATTCCTGGTGGAACTTCATAGCAAAGTACAAAGTTTGTTTTGGTATGGACAAAGTTAGTTGAAATAGACAGTTTTTGCATGAAAACTCATTCCTGGTGGAACTTCATAGCAAAGTACAAAGTTCGTTTTGGATGAACAAAGTTAGTTGAAAAAGACAGTTTTTGCATGAAAACTCATTCCTGGTGGAACTTCATAGCAAAGTACAAAGTTCGTTTTGGATGGACAAAGTTAGTTGAAATAGACAGTTTTTGCATGAAAACTCATTCCTGGTGGAACTTCATAGCAAAGTACAAAGTTCGTTTTGGATGGACAAAGTTAGTTGAAAAAGACAGTTTTTTGCATGAAAACTCATTCCTGGTGGAACTTTCATAGCAAAGTACAAAGTTCGTTTTGGATGGACAAAGTTAGTTGAAATAGACAGTTTTTGCATGAAAACTCATTCCTGGTGGAACTTCATAGCAAAGTACAAAGTTTGTTTTGGATGGCCAAAGTTAGTTGAAATAGACAGTTTTTGCATGAAAAACTCATTCCTGGTGGAACTTCATAGCAAAGTACAAAGTTCGTTTTGGATGACAAAGTTAGTTGAAATAGACAGTTTTTGCATGAAAAACTCATTCCTGGTGGAACTTCATAGCAAAGTACAAAGTTCGTTTTGGATGGACAAAGTTAGTTGAAATAGACAGTTTTTGCATGAAAACTCATTCCTGGTGGAACGTCATAGCAAAGTACAAAGTTCGTTTTGGATGGACAAAGTTAGTTGAAATAGACAGTTTTTGCATGAAAACTCATTCCTGGTGGAACTTCATAGCAAAGTACAAAGTTCGTTTTGGATGGACAAAGTTAGTTGAAATAGACAGTTTTTGCATGAAAACTCATTCCTGGTGGAACTTCATAGCAAAGTACAAAGTTTGTTTTGGATGGACAAAGTTAGTTGAAATAGACAGTTTTTGCATGAAAACTCATTCCTGGTGGAACTTCATAGCAAAGTACAAAGTTCGTTTTGGATGGACAAAGTTAGTTGAAATAGACAGTTTTTGCATGAAAACTCATTCCTGGTGGAACTTCATAGCAAAGTACAAAGTTCGTTTTGGATGGATCAATTTAGTTGAAATAGACAGTTTTTGCATGAAAACTCATTCCTGGTGGAACTTCATAGCAAAGTACAAAGTTCGTTTTGGATGGACAAAGTTAGTTGAAATAGACAGTTTTTGCATGGTAACACATTCCTGGTAGAACTACATAGCAAAATACAAAGTTCGTATCGGATGGACAAAATTAGTTTGAAATAGACAGTTTTTGCATGGTAACACATTCCTGGTGGAACTTCATAGCAAAGTACAAAGTTCGTTTTGGATGGATGAATTTAGTTGAAATAGACAGTTTTTGCATGAAAACTCATTCCTGGTGGAACTTCATAGCCAAGTACAAAGTTCGTTTTGGATGGATCAATTTAGTTGAAATAGACAGTTTTTGCATGAAAACTCATTCCTGGTGGAACTTCATAGCAAAGTACAAAGTTCGTTTTGGATGGACAAAGTTAGTTGAAATAGACAGTTTTTGCATGAAAACTCATTCCTGGTGGAACTTCATAGCAAAGTACAAAGTTCGTTTTGGATGGACAAAGTTAGTTGAAATAGACAGTTTTTGCATGAAAACTCATTCCTGGTGGAACTTCATAGCAAAGTAAAAAGTTCGTTTTGCATGGATCAATTAAGTTGAAATAGACAGTTTTTGCATGAAAACTCATTCCTGGTGGAACTTCATAGCAAAGTACAAAGTTCGTTTTGTATGGATCAATTTAGTTGAAATAGACAGTTTTTGCATGAAAACTCATTCCTGGTGGAACTTCATAGCAAAGTACAAAGTTCGTTTTGGATGGACAAAGTTAGTTGAAATAGACAGTTTTTGCATAAAAACTCATTCCTGGTGGAACTTCATAGCAAAGTACAAAGTTCGTTTTGGATGGATGAATTTAGTTGAAATAGACAGTTTTTGCATGAAAACTCATTCCTGGTGGAACTTCATAGCCAAGTACAAAGTTCGTTTTGGATGGATCAATTTAGTTGAAATAGACAGTTTTTGCATGAAAACTCATTCCTGGTGGAACTTCATAGCAAAGTACAAAGTTCGTTTTGGATGGACAAAGTTAGTTGAAATAGACAGTTTTTGCATGAAAACTCATTCCTGGTGGAACTTCATAGCAAAGTACAAAGTTCGTTTTGGATGGACAAAGTTAGTTGAAATAGACAGTTTTTGCATGAAAACTCATTCCTGGTGGAACTTCATAGCAAAGTACAAAGTTCGTTTTGGATGGATCAATTTAGTTGAAATAGACAGTTTTTGCATGAAAACTCATTCCTGGTGGAACTTCATAGCAAAGTACAAAGTTCGTTTTGGATGGACAAAGTTAGTTGAAATAGACAGTTTTTGCATGAAAACTCATTCCTGGTGGAACTTCATAGCAAAGTACAAAGTTCGTTTTGGATGGACAAAGTTAGTTGAAATAGACAGTTTTTGCATGAAAACTCATTCCTGGTGGAACTTCATAGCAAAGTACAAAGTTCGTTTTGGATGGACAAAGTTAGTTAAAAAAGACAGTTTTTGCATAAAAACTCATTCCTGGTGGAACTTCATAGCAAAGTACAAAGTTCGTTTTGGATGGACAAAGTTAGTTGAAATAGACAGTTTTTGCATGAAAACTCATTCCTGGTGGAACTTCATAGCAAAGTACAAAGTTCGTTTTGGATGGATCAATTTAGTTGAAATAGACAGTTTTTGCATGAAAACTCATTCCTGGTGGAACTTCATAGCAAAGTACAAAGTTCGTTTTGTATGGATCAATTTAGTTGAAATAGACAGTTTTTGCATGAAAACTCATTCCTAGTGGAACTTCATAGCAAAGTACAAAGTTCGTTTTGGATGGACAAAGTTAGTTGAAATAGACAGTTTTTGCATGAAAACTCATTCCTGGTGGAACTTCATAGCAAAGTACAAAGTTCGTTTTGGATGGACAAAGTTAGTTGAAATAGACAGTTTTTGCATGAAAACTCATTCCTGGTGGAACTTCATAGCAAAGTACAAAGTTCGTTTTCGATGGACAAAGTTAGTTAAAAAAGACAGTTTTTGCATAAAAACTCATTCCTGGTGGAACTTCATAGCAAAGTACAAAGTTCGTTTTGGATGGACAAAGTTAGTTGAAATAGACAGTTTTTGCATGAAAACTCATTCCTGGTGGAACTTCATAGCAAAGTACAAAGTTCGTTTTGGATGGATCAATTTAGTTGAAATAGACAGTTTTTGCATGAAAACTCATTCCTGGTGGAACTTCATAGCAAAGTACAAAGTTCGTTTTGGATGGACAAAGTTAGTTGAAATAGACAGTTTTTGCATGAAAACTCATTCCTGGTGGAACTTCATAGCAAAGTACAAAGTTCGTTTTGGATGGACAAAGTTAGTTGAAATAGACAGGTTTTGCATGAAAACTCATTCCTGGTGGAACTTCATAGCAAAGTACAAAGTTCGTTTTGGATGGACAAAGTTAGTTAAAAAAGACAGTTTTTGCATGAAAACTCATTCCTGGTGGAACTTCATAGCAAAGTACAAAGTTCGTTTTGGATGGACAAAGTTAGTTGAAATAGACAGTTTTTGCATGAAAACTCCTTCCAGGTGGAACTTCATAGCAAAGTACAAAGTTCGTTTTGGATGGATCAATTTAGTTGAAATAGACAGTTTTTGCATGAAAACTCATTCCTGGTGGAACTTCATAGCAAAGTAGAAAGTTCGTTTTGGATGGACAAAGTTAGTTGAAATAGACAGTTTTTGCATGAAAACTCATTCCTGGTGGAACTTCATAGCAAAGTACAAAGTTCGTTTTGGATGGACGAATTAAGTTGAAATAGACAGTTTTTGTATGAAAACTCATTCCTGGTGGAACTTCATAGCAAAGTACAAAGTTCGAATCAGATGGACGAATTAAGTTGAAATAGACAGTTTTTGCATGAAAACTCATTCCTGGTAGAACTTCATAGCAAAGTACAAAGTTCGTTTTAGATGGACAAAGTTAGTTGAAATAGACAGTTTTTGCATGAAAACTCATTCCTGGTGGAACTTCATAGCAAAGTACAAAGTTCGTTTTGGATGGACAAAGTTAGTTGAAATAGACAGTTTTTGCATGAAAACTCATTCCTGGTGGAACTTCATAGCAAAGTACAAAGTTCGTTTTGGATGGATCAATTTAGTTGAAATAGACAGTTTTTGCATGAAAACTCATTCCTGGTGGAACTTCATAGCAAAGTAGAAAGTTCGTTTTGGATGGACAAAGTTAGTTGAAATAGACAGTTTTTGCATGAAAACTCATTCCTGGTGGAACTTCATAGCAAAGTACAAAGTTCGTTTTGGATGGACAAAGTTAGTTGAAATAGACAGGTTTTGCATGAAAACTCATTCCTGGTGGAACTTCATAGCAAAGTACAAAGTTCGTTTTGGATGGACAAAGTTAGTTGAAATAGACAGTTTTTGCATGAAAACTCATTCCTGGTGGAACTTCATAGCAAAGTACAAAGTTCGTTTTGGATGGATCAATTTAGTTGAAATAGACAGTTTTTGCATGAAAACTCATTCCTGGTGGAACTTCATAGCAAAGTAGAAAGTTCGTTTTGGATGGACAAAGTTAGTTGAAATAGACAGTTTTTGCATGAAAACTCATTCCTGGTGGAACTTCATAGCAAAGTACAAAGTTCGTTTTGGATGGACAAAGTTAGTTGAAATAGACAGGTTTTGCATGAAAACTCATTCCTGGTGGAACTTCATAGCAAAGTACAAAGTTCGTTTTGGATGGACAAAGTTAGTTGAAATAGACAGTTTTTGCATGAAAACTCATTCCTGGTGGAACTTCATAGCAAAGTACAAAGTTCGTTTTGGATGGATCAATTTAGTTGAAATAGACAGTTTTTGCATGAAAACTCATTCCTGGTGGAACTTCATAGCAAAGTAGAAAGTTCGTTTTGGATGGACAAAGTTAGTTGAAATAGACAGTTTTTGCATGAAAACTCATTCCTGGTGGAACTTCATAGCAAAGTACAAAGTTCGTTTTGGATGGACGAATTAAGTTGAAATAGACAGTTTTTGTATGAAAACTCATTCCTGGTGGAACTTCATAGCAAAGTACAAAGTTCGAATCAGATGGACGAATTAAGTTGAAATAGACAGTTTTTGCATGAAAACTCATTCCTGGTAGAACTTCATAGCAAAGTACAAAGTTCGTTTTAGATGGACAAAGTTAGTTGAAATAGACAGTTTTTGCATGAAAACTCATTCCTGGTGGAACTTCATAGCAAAGTACAAAGTTCGTTTTGGATGGATCAATTTAGTTGAAATAGACAGTTTTTGCATGAAAACTCATTCCTGGTGGAACTTCATAGCAAAGTACAAAGTTCGAATCAGATGGACGAATTAAGTTGAAATAGACAGTTTTTGCATAAAAACTCATTCCTGGTGGAACTTCATAGCAAAGTACAAAGTTCGTTTTGGATGGACAAAGTTAGTTGAAATAGACAGTTTTTGCATAAAACTCATTCCTGGTGGAACTTCATAGCAAAGTACAAAGTTCGTTTTGGATGGATCAATTTAGTTGAAATAGACAGTTTTTGCATGAAAACTCATTCCTGGTGGAACTTCATAGCAAAGTACAAAGTTCGTTTTGGATGGACGAATTAAGTTGAAATAGACAGTTTTTGTATGAAAACTCATTCCTGGTGGAACTTCATAGCAAAGTACAAAGTTCGAATCAGATGGACGAATTAAGTTGAAATAGACAGTTTTTGCATGAAAACTCATTCCTGGTGGAACTTCATAGCAAAGTACAAAGTTCGAATCAGATGGACGAATTAAGTTGAAATAGACAGTTTTTGCATGAAAACTCATTCCTGGTGGAACTTCATAGCAAAGTACAAAGTTCGTTTTGGATGGACGAATTAAGTTGAAATAGACAGTTTTTGTATGAAAACTCATTCCTGGTGGAACTTCATAGCAAAGTACAAAGTTCGAATCAGATGGACGAATTAAGTTGAAATAGACAGTTTTTGCATGAAAACTCATTCCTGGTGGAACTTCATAGCAAAGTACAAAGTTCGTTTTGGATGGACAAAGTTAGTTGAAATAGACAGTTTTTGCATAAAAACTCATTCCTGGTGGAACTTCATAGCAAAGTACAAAGTTCGTTTTGGATGGATCAATTTAGTTGAAATAGACAGTTTTTGCATGAAAACTCATTCCTGGTGGAACTTCATAGCAAAGTACAAAGTTCGTTTTGGATGGACAAAGTTAGTTGAAATAGACAGTTTTTGCATAAAAACTCATTCCTGGTGGAACTTCATAGCAAAGTACAAAGTTCGTTTTGGATGGATCAATTTAGTTGAAATAGACAGTTTTTGCATGAAAACTCATTCCTGGTGGAACTTCATAGCAAAGTACAAAGTTCGTTTTAGATGGACAAAGTTAGTTGAAATAGACAGTTTTTGCATGAAAACTCATTCCTGGTGGAACTTCATAGCAAAGTACAAAGTTCGAATCAGATGGACGAATTAAGTTGAAATAGACAGTTTTTGCATGAAAACTCATTCCTGGTGGAACTTCATAGCAAAGTACAAAGTTCGTTTTGGATGGACGAATTAAGTTGAAATAGACAGTTTTTGTATGAAAACTCATTCCTGGTGGAACTTCATAGCAAAGTACAAAGTTCGAATCAGATGGACGAATTAAGTTGAAATAGACAGTTTTTGCATGAAAACTCATTCCTGGTGGAACTTCATAGCAAAGTACAAAGTTCGTTTTGGATGGACAAAGTTAGTTGAAATAGACAGTTTTTGCATGAAAACTCATTCCTGGTGGAACTTCATAGCAAAGTACAAAGTTCGTTTTGGATGGATCAATTTAGTTGAAATAGACAGTTTTTGCATGAAAACTCATTCCTGGTGGAACTTCATAGCAAAGTACAAAGTTCGTTTTGGATGGACAAAGTTAGTTGAAATAGACAGTTTTTGCATGAAAACTCATTCCTGGTGGAACTTCATAGCAAAGTACAAAGTTCGTTTTGGATGGATCAATTTAGTTGAAATAGACAGTTTTTGCATGAAAACTCATTCCTGGTGGAACTTCATAGCAAAGTACAAAGTTCGAATCAGATGGACAAAGTTAGTTGAAATAGACAGTTTTTGCATGAAAACTCATTCCTGGTGGAACTTCATAGCAAAGTACAAAGTTCGTTTTGGATGGACAAAGTTAGTTGAAATAGACAGTTTTTGCATGAAAACTCATTCCTGGTGGAACTTCATAGCAAGGTACAAAGTTCGTTTTGGATGGATCAATTTAGTTGAAATAGACAGTTTTTGCATGAAAACTCATTCCTGGTGGAACTTCATAGCAAAGTACAAAGTTCGTTTTGGATGGATCAATTTAGTTGAAATAGACAGTTTTTGTATGAAAACTCATTCCTGGTGGAACTTCATAGCAAAGTACAAAGTTCGTTTTGGATGGACAAAGTTAGTTGAAATAGACAGTTTTTGCATGAAAACTCATTCCTGGTGGAACTTCATAGCAAAGTACAAAGTTCGTTTTGGATGGATCAATTTAGTTGAAATAGACAGTTTTTGCATGAAAACTCATTCCTGGTGGAACTTCATAGCAAAGTACAAAGTTCGTTTTGGATGGACAAAGTTAGTTGAAATAGACAGTTTTTGCATGAAAACTCATTCCTGGTGGAACTTCATAGCAAAGTACAAAGTTCGTTTTGGATGGACAAAGTTAGTTGAAATAGACAGTTTTTGCATGAAAACTCATTCCTGGTGGAACTTCATAGCAAAGTACAAAGTTCGTTTTGGATGGATCAATTTAGTTGAAATAGACAGTTTTTGTATGAAAACTCATTCCTGGTGGAACTTCATAGCAAAGTACAAAGTTCGTTTTGGATGGACAAAGTTAGTTGAAATAGACAGTTTTTGCATGAAAACTCATTCCTGGTGGAACTTCATAGCAAAGTACAAAGTTCGTTTTGGATGGACGAATTAAGTTGAAATAGACAGTTTTTGTATGAAAACTCATTCCTGGTGGAACTTCATAGCAAAGTACAAAGTTCGAATCAGATGGACAAAGTTAGTTGAAATAGACAGTTTTTGCATGAAAACTCATTCCTGGTGGAACTTCATAGCAAAGTACAAAGTTCGTTTTGGATGGACAAAGTTAGTTGAAATAGACAGTTTTTGCATGAAAACTCATTCCTGGTGGAACTTCATAGCAAAGTACAAAGTTCGTTTTGGATGGATCAATTTAGTTGAAATAGACAGTTTTTGCATGAAAACTCATTCCTGGTGGAACTTCATAGCAAAGTACAAAGTTCGTTTTGGATGGACAAAGTTAGTTGAAATAGACAGTTCTTGCATGAAAACTCATTCCTGGTAGAACTTCATAGCAAAGTACAAAGTTCGTATCGGATGGACGAATTAAGTTGAAATAGACAGTTTTTGCATGAAAACTCATTCCTGGTGGAACTTCATAGCAAAGAACAAAGTTCGTTTTGGATGGATCAATTTAGTTGAAATAGACAGTTTTTGCATGAAAACTCATTCCTGGTGGAACTTCATAGCAAAGTACAAAGTTCGTTTTGGATGAACAAAGTTAGTTTAAATAGACAGTTTTTGCATGAAAACTCATTCCTGGTGGAACTTCATAGCAAAGTAGAAAGTTCGTTTTGGATGGACAAAGTTAGTTGAAATAGACAGTTTTTGCATGAAAACTCATTCCTGGTGGAACTTCATAGCAAAGTACAAAGTTCGTTTTGGATGGATCAATTTAGTTGAAATAGACAGTTTTTGCATGAAAACTCATTCCTGGTGGAACTTCATAGCAAAGTACAAAGTTCGTTTTGGATGGACAAAGTTAGTTGAAATAGACAGTTTTTGCATGAAAACTCATTCCTGGTGGAACTTCATAGCAAAGTACAAAGTTCGTTTTGGATGGACAAAGTTAGTTGAAATAGACAGTTTTTGCATGAAAACTCATTCCTGGTGGAACTTCATAGCAAAGTACAAAGTTTGTTTTGGATGGACGAATTAAGTTGAAATAGACAGTTTTTGTATGAAAACTCATTCCTGGTGGAACTTCATAGCAAAGTACAAAGTTCGTTTTGGATGGACAAAGTTAGTTGAAATAGACAGTTTTTGCATGAAAACTCATTCCTGGTGGAACTTCATAGCAAAGTACAAAGTTCGTTTTGGATGGATCAATTTAGTTCAAATAGACAGTTTTTGCATGAAAACTCATTCCTGGTGGAACTTCATAGCAAAGTACAAAGTTCGTTTTGGATGGACAAAGTTAGTTGAAATAGACAGTTTTTGCATGAAAACTCATTCCAGGTGGAACTTCATAGCAAAGTACAAAGTTCGTTTTGGATGGACGAATTAAGTTGAAATAGACAGTTTTTGCATAAAAACTCATTCCTGGTGGAACTTCATAGCAAAGTACAAAGTTCGTGTTGGATGGATCAATTTAGTTGAAATAGACAGTTTTTGCATGAAAACTCATTCCTGGTGGAACTTCATAGCAAAGTACAAAGTTCGTTTTGGATGGACAAAGTTAGTTGAAATAGACAGTTTTTGCATGAAAACTCATTCCTGGTGGAACTTCATAGCAAAGTACAAAGTTCGTTTTGGATGGACAAAGTTAGTTGAAATAGACAGTTTTTGCATGAAAACTCATTCCTGGTGGAACTTCATAGCAAAGTACAAAGTTCGTGTTGGATGGACGAATTAAGTTGAAATAGACAGTTTTTGCATGAAAACTCATTCCTGGTGGAACTTCATAGCAAAGTACAAAGTTCGTTTTGGATGGACAAAGTTAGTTGAAATAGACAGTTTTTGCATGTAAACTCATTCCTGGTGGAACTTCATAGCAAAGTACAAAGTTCGTTTTGGATGGATCAATTTAGTTGAAATAGACAGTTTTTGCATGAAAACTCATTCCTGGTGGAACTTCATAGCAAAGTACAAAGTTCGTTTTGGATGGACAAAGTTAGTTGAAATAGACAGTTTTTGCATGAAAACTCATTCCTGGTGGAACTTCATAGCAAAGTACAAAGTTCGTTTTGGATGGACAAAGTTAGTTGAAATAGACAGTTTTTGCATGAAAACTCATTCCTGGTGGAACTTCATAGCAAAGTACAAAGTTCGTTTTGGATGGACAAAGTTAGTTGAAATAGACAATTTTTGCATGAAAACTCATTCCTGGTGGAACTTCATAGCAAAGTACAAAGTTCGTTTTGGATGGACGAATTAAGTTGAAATAGACAGTTTTTGTATGAAAACTCATTCCTGGTGGAACTTCATAGTAAAGTACAAAGTTCGTTTTGGATGGACAAAGTTAGTTGAAATAGACAGTTTTTGCATAAAAACTCATTCCTGGTGGAACTTTATAGCAAAGTACAAAGTTCGTTTTGGATGGACAAAGTTAGTTGAAATAGACAATTTTTGCATGAAAACTCATTCCTGGTGGAACTTCATAGCAAAGTACAAAGTTCGTTTTGGATGGACGAATTAAGTTGAAATAGACAGTTTTTGTATGAAAACTCATTCCTGGTGGAACTTCATAGTAAAGTACAAAGTTCGTTTTGGATGGACAAAGTTAGTTGAAATAGACAGTTTTTGCATGAAAACTCATTCCTGGTGGAACTTCATAGCAAAGTACAAAGTTCGTTTTGGATGGATCAATTTAGTTGAAATAGACAGTTTTTGCATGAAAACTCATTCCTGGTGGAACTTCATAGCAAAGTACAAAGTTCGTTTTGGATGGACAAAGTTAGTTGAAATAGACAGTTTTTGCATAAAAACTCATTCCTGGTGGAACTTCATAGCAAAGTACAAAGTTCGTTTTGGATGGACAAAGTTAGTTGAAATAGACAGTTTTTGCATAAAAACTCATTCCTGGTGGAACTTCATAGCAAAGTACAAAGTTCGTTTTGGATGGACGAATTAAGTTGAAATAGACAGTTTTTGCATGAAAACTCATTCCTGGTGGAACTTCATAGCAAAGTACAAAGTTCGTTTTGGATGGACAAAGTTAGTTGAAATAGACAGTTTTTGCATGAAAACTCATTCCTGGTGGAACTTCATAGCAAAGTACAAAGTTCGTTTTGGATGGATCAATTTAGTTGAAATAGACAGTTTTTGCATGAAAACTCATTCCTGGTGGAACTTCATAGCAAAGTACAAAGTTCGTTTTGGATGGACGAATTAAGTTGAAATAGACAGTTTTTGTATGAAAACTCATTCCTGGTGGAACTTCATAGCAAAGTACAAAGTTCGAATCAGATGGACGAATTAAGTTGAAATAGACAGTTTTTGCATGAAAACTCATTCCTGGTAGAACTTCATAGCAAAGTACAAAGTTCGTTTTAGATGGACAAAGTTAGTTGAAATAGACAGTTTTTGCATGAAAACTCATTCCTGGTGGAACTTCATAGCAAAGTACAAAGTTCGTTTTGGATGGACGAATTAAGTTGAAATAGACAGTTTTTGTATGAAAACTCATTCCTGGTGGAACTTCATAGCAAAGTACAAAGTTCGAATCAGATGGACGAATTAAGTTGAAATAGACAGTTTTTGCATGAAAACTCATTCCTGGTAGAACTTCATAGCAAAGTACAAAGTTCGTTTTAGATGGACAAAGTTAGTTGAAATAGACAGTTTTTGCATGAAAACTCATTCCTGGTGGAACTTCATAGCAAAGTACAAAGTTCGTTTTGGATGGATCAATTTAGTTGAAATAGACAGTTTTTGCATGAAAACTCATTCCTGGTGGAACTTCATAGCAAAGTACAAAGTTCGAATCAGATGGACGAATTAAGTTGAAATAGACAGTTTTTGCATAAAAACTCATTCCTGGTGGAACTTCATAGCAAAGTACAAAGTTCGTTTTGGATGGACAAAGTTAGTTGAAATAGACAGTTTTTGCATAAAAACTCATTCCTGGTGGAACTTCATAGCAAAGTACAAAGTTCGTTTTGGATGGATCAATTTAGTTGAAATAGACAGTTTTTGCATGAAAACTCATTCCTGGTGGAACTTCATAGCAAAGTACAAAGTTCGAATCAGATGGACGAATTAAGTTGAAATAGACAGTTTTTGCATAAAAACTCATTCCTGGTGGAACTTCATAGCAAAGTACAAAGTTCGTTTTGGATGGACAAAGTTAGTTGAAATAGACAGTTTTTGCATAAAAACTCATTCCTGGTGGAACTTCATAGCAAAGTACAAAGTTCGTTTTGGATGGACGAATTAAGTTGAAATAGACAGTTTTTGTATGAAAACTCATTCCTGGTGGAACTTCATAGCAAAGTACAAAGTTCGTTTTGGATGGATCAATTTAGTTGAAATAGACAGTTTTTGCATGAAAACTCATTCCTGGTAGAACTTCATAGCAAAGTACAAAGTTCGTTTTAGATGGACAAAGTTAGTTGAAATAGACAGTTTTTGCATGAAAACTCATTCCTGGTGGAACTTCATAGCAAAGTACAAAGTTCGTTTTGGATGGATCAATTTAGTTGAAATAGACAGTTTTTGCATGAAAACTCATTCCTGGTGGAACTTCATAGCAAAGTACAAAGTTCGAATCAGATGGACGAATTAAGTTGAAATAGACAGTTTTTGCATAAAAACTCATTCCTGGTGGAACTTCATAGCAAAGTACAAAGTTCGTTTTGGATGGATCAATTTAGTTGAAATAGACAGTTTTTGCATGAAAACTCATTCCTGGTGGAACTTCATAGCAAAGTACAAAGTTCGAATCAGATGGACGAATTAAGTTGAAATAGACAGTTTTTGCATGAAAACTCATTCCTGGTGGAACTTCATAGCAAAGTACAAAGTTCGTTTTAGATGGACAAAGTTAGTTGAAATAGACAGTTTTTGCATGAAAACTCATTCCTGGTGGAACTTCATAGCAAAGTACAAAGTTCGTTTTGGATGGACGAATTAAGTTGAAATAGACAGTTTTTGCATGAAAACTCATTCCTGGTGGAACTTCATAGCAAAGTACAAAG
The DNA here is from genome assembly GCF_943734755.1 of Anopheles moucheti. Taxonomy (NCBI): domain Eukaryota; kingdom Metazoa; phylum Arthropoda; class Insecta; order Diptera; family Culicidae; genus Anopheles; species Anopheles moucheti. The sequence continues at coordinate 8,919 of NW_026453853.1, read as the reverse complement.
TTCGAATCAGATGGACGAATTAAGTTGAAATAGACAGTTTTTGCATGAAAACTCATTCCTGGTAGAACTTCATAGCAAAGTACAAAGTTCGTTTTAGATGGACAAAGTTAGTTGAAATAGACAGTTTTTGCATGAAAACTCATTCCTGGTGGAACTTCATAGCAAAGTACAAAGTTCGTTTTGGATGGACGAATTAAGTTGAAATAGACAGTTTTTGTATGAAAACTCATTCCTGGTGGAACTTCATAGCAAAGTACAAAGTTCGAATCAGATGGACGAATTAAGTTGAAATAGACAGTTTTTGCATGAAAACTCATTCCTGGTAGAACTTCATAGCAAAGTACAAAGTTCGTTTTAGATGGACAAAGTTAGTTGAAATAGACAGTTTTTGCATGAAAACTCATTCCTGGTGGAACTTCATAGCAAAGTACAAAGTTCGTTTTGGATGGATCAATTTAGTTGAAATAGACAGTTTTTGCATGAAAACTCATTCCTGGTGGAACTTCATAGCAGAGTACAAAGTTCGAATCAGATGGACGAATTAAGTTGAAATAGACAGTTTTTGCATGAAAACTCATTCCTGGTAGAACTTCATAGCAAAGTACAAAGTTCGTTTTGGATGGACGAATTAAGTTGAAATAGACAGTTTTTGCATGAAAACTCATTCCTGGTGGAACTTCATAGCAAAGTACAAAGTTCGAATCAGATGGACGAATTAAGTTGAAATAGACAGTTTTTGCATGAAAACTCATTCCTGGTAGAACTTCATAGCAAAGTACAAAGTTCGTTTTAGATGGACAAAGTTAGTTGAAATAGACAGTTTTTGCATAAAAACTCATTCCTGGTGGAACTTCATAGCAAAGTACAAAGTTCGTTTTGGATGGACAAAGTTAGTTGAAATAGACAGTTTTTGCATAAAAACTCATTCCTGGTGGAACTTCATAGCAAAGTACAAAGTTCGTTTTGGATGGATCAATTTAGTTGAAATAGACAGTTTTTGCATGAAAACTCATTCCTGGTGGAACTTCATAGCAAAGTACAAAGTTCGTTTTGGATGGACGAATTAAGTTGAAATAGACAGTTTTTGTATGAAAACTCATTCCTGGTGGAACTTCATAGCAAAGTACAAAGTTCGAATCAGATGGACGAATTAAGTTGAAATAGACAGTTTTTGCATGAAAACTCATTCCTGGTGGAACTTCATAGCAAAGTACAAAGTTCGAATCAGATGGACGAATTAAGTTGAAATAGACAGTTTTTGCATGAAAACTCATTCCTGGTGGAACTTCATAGCAAAGTACAAAGTTCGTTTTGGATGGACGAATTAAGTTGAAATAGACAGTTTTTGCATGAAAACTCATTCCTGGTGGAACTTCATAGCAAAGTACAAAGTTCGAATCAGATGGACGAATTAAGTTGAAATAGACAGTTTTTGCATGAAAACTCATTCCTGGTGGAACTTCATAGCAAAGTACAAAGTTCGTTTTGGATGGACAAAGTTAGTTGAAATAGACAGTTTTTGCATGAAAACTCATTCCTGGTGGAACTTCATAGCAAAGTACAAAGTTCGTTTTGGATGGACAAAGTTAGTTGAAATAGACAGTTTTTGCATGAAAACTCATTCCTGGTGGAACTTCATAGCAAAGTACAAAGTTCGTTTTGGATGGACAAAGTTAGTTGAAATAGACAGTTTTTGCATGAAAACTCATTCCTGGTGGAACTTCATAGCAAAGTACAAAGTTCGTTTTGGATGGATCAATTTAGTTGAAATAGACAGTTTTTGCATGAAAACTCATTCCTGGTGGAACTTCATAGCAAAGTACAAAGTTCGTTTTGGATGGACAAAGTTAGTTGAAATAGACAGTTTTTGCATGAAAACTCATTCCTGGTGGAACTTCATAGCAAAGTACAAAGTTCGTTTTGGATGGACAAAGTTAGTTGAAATAGACAGTTTTTGCATAAAAACTCATTCCTGGTGGAACTTCATAGCAAAGTACAAAGTTCGTTTTGGATGGATCAATTTAGTTGAAATAGACAGTTTTTGCATGAAAACTCATTCCTGGTGGAACTTCATAGCAAAGTACAAAGTTCGTTTTGGATGGACAAAGTTAGTTGAAATAGACAGTTTTTGCATGAAAACTCATTCCTGGTGGAACTTCATAGCAAGGTACAAAGTTCGTTTTGGATGGATCGATTTAGTTGAAATAGACAGTTTTTGCATGAAAACTCATTCCTGGTGGAACTTCATAGCAAAGTACAAAGTTCGTTTTGGATGGACAAAGTTAGTTGAAATAGACAGTTTTTGCATGAAAACTCATTCCTGGTGGAACTTCATAGCAAAGTACAAAGTTCGTTTTGGATGGACAAAGTTAGTTGAAATAGACAGTTTTTGCATGAAAACTCATTCCTGGTGGAACTTCATAGCAAAGTACAAAGTTCGTTTTGGATGGATCAATTTAGTTGAAATAGACAGTTTTTGCATGAAAACTCATTCCTGGTGGAACTTCATAGCAAAGTACAAAGTTCGTTTTGGATGGACAAAGTTAGTTGAAATAGACAGTTTTTGCATGAAAACTCATTCCTGGTGGAACTTCATAGCAAAGTACAAAGTTCGTTTTGGATGGACAAAGTTAGTTGAAATAGACAGTTTTTGCATGAAAACTCATTCCTGGTGGAACTTCATAGCAAAGTACAAAGTTCGTTTTGGATGGATCAATTTAGTTGAAATAGACAGTTTTTGTATGAAAACTCATTCCTGGTGGAACTTCATAGGAAAGTACAAAGTTCGAATCAGATGGACAAAGTTAGTTGAAATAGACAGTTTTTGCATGAAAACTCATTCCTGGTGGAACTTCATAGCAAAGTACAAAGTTCGTTTTGGATGGACAAAGTTAGTTGAAATAGACAGTTTTTGCATGAAAACTCATTCGTGGTGGAACTTCATAGCAAAGTAGAAAGTTCGTTTTGGATGGATCAATTTAGTTGAAATAGACAGTTTTTGCATGTAAACTCATTCCTGGTGGAACTTCATAGCAAAGTACAAAGTTCGTATTGGATGCACCAATTTAGTTGAAATAGACAGTTTTTGCATGAAAACTCATTCCTGGTGGAACTTCATAGCAAAGTACAAAGTTCGTTTTGGATGGATCAATTTAGTTGAAATAGACAGTTCTTGCATGAAAACTCATTCCTGGTAGAACTTCATAGCAAAGTACAAAGTTCGTTTTGGATGGACAAAGTTAGTTGAAATAGACAGTTTTTGCATAAAAACTCATTCCTGGTGGAACTTCATAGCAAAGTACAAAGTTCGTTTTGGATGGACAAAGTTAGTTGAAATAGACAGTTTTTGCATAAAAACTCATTCCTGGTGGAACTTCATAGCAAAGTACAAAGTTCGTTTTGGATGGATCAATTTAGTTGAAATAGACAGTTCTTGCATGAAAACTCATTCCTGGTAGAACTTCATAGCAAAGTACAAAGTTCGTTTTGGATGGACAAAGTTAGTTGAAATAGACAGTTTTTGCATGAAAACTCATTCCTGGTGGAACTTCATAGCAAAGTACAAAGTTCGTTTTGGATGGACAAAGTTAGTTGAAATAGACAGTTTTTGCATGAAAACTCATTCCTGGTGGAACTTCATAGCAAAGTACAAAGTTCGTTTTGGATGGATCAATTTAGTTGAAATAGACAGTTCTTGCATGAAAACTCATTCCTGGTAGAACTTCATAGCAAAGTACAAAGTTCGTTTTAGATGGACAAAGTTAGTTGAAATAGACAGTTTTTGCATGAAAACTCATTCCTGGTGGAACTTCATAGCAAAGTACAAAGTTCGTTTTGGATGGACAAAGTTAGTTGAAATAGACAGCTTTTGCATAAAAACTCATTCCTGGTGGAACTTCATAGCAAAGTACAAAGTTCGTTTTGGATGGATCAATTTAGTTGAAATAGACAGTTTTTGCATGAAAACTCATTCCTGGTGGAACTTCATAGCAAAGTACAAAGTTCGTTTTGGATGGACAAAGTTAGTTGAAATAGACAGTTTTTGCATAAAAACTCATTCCTGGTGGAACTTCATAGCAAAGTACAAAGTTCGTTTTGGATGGATCAATTTAGTTGAAATAGACAGTTCTTGCATGAAAACTCATTCCTGGTAGAACTTCATAGCAAAGTACAAAGTTCGTTTTGGATGGACAAAGTTAGTTGAAATAGACAGTTTTTGCATGAAAACTCATTCCTGGTGGAACTTCATAGCAAAGTACAAAGTTCGTTTTGGATGGATCAATTTAGTTGAAATAGACAGTTCTTGCATGAAAACTCATTCCTGGTAGAACTTCATAGCAAAGTACAAAGTTCGTTTTGGATGGACAAAGTTAGTTGAAATAGACAGTTTTTGCATAAAAACTCATTCCTGGTGGAACTTCATAGCAAAGTACAAAGTTCGTTTTGGATGGACAAAGTTAGTTGAAATAGACAGTTTTTGCATAAAAACTCATTCCTGGTGGAACTTCATAGCAAAGTACAAAGTTCGTTTTGGATGGATCAATTTAGTTGAAATAGACAGTTCTTGCATGAAAACTCATTCCTGGTAGAACTTCATAGCAAAGTACAAAGTTCGTTTTGGATGGACAAAGTTAGTTGAAATAGACAGTTTTTGCATGAAAACTCATTCCTGGTGGAACTTCATAGCAAAGTACAAAGTTCGTTTTGGATGGACAAAGTTAGTTGAAATAGACAGTTTTTGCATAAAAACTCATTCCTGGTGGAACTTCATAGCAAAGTACAAAGTTCGTTTTGGATGGATCAATTTAGTTGAAATAGACAGTTCTTGCATGAAAACTCATTCCTGGTAGAACTTCATAGCAAAGTACAAAGTTCGTTTTAGATGGACAAAGTTAGTTGAAATAGACAGTTTTTGCATGAAAACTCATTCCTGGTGGAACTTCATAGCAAAGTACAAAGTTCGTTTTGGATGGACAAAGTTAGTTGAAATAGACAGCTTTTGCATAAAAACTCATTCCTGGTGGAACTTCATAGCAAAGTACAAAGTTCGTTTTGGATGGATCAATTTAGTTGAAATAGACAGTTTTTGCATGAAAACTCATTCCTGGTGGAACTTCATAGCAAAGTACAAAGTTCGTATCGGATGCACCAATTTAGTTGAAATAGACAGTTTTTGCATGAAAACTCATTCCTGGTGGAACTTCATAGCAAAGTACAAAGTTCGTATCGGATGCACCAATTAAGTTGAAATAGACAGTTCTTGCATGAAAACTCATTCCTGGTGGAACTTCATAGCAAAGTACAAAGTTCGTTTTGGATGGACAAAGTTAGTTGAAATAGACAGTTTTTGCATAAAAACTCATTCCTGGTGGAACTTCATAGCAAAGTACAAAGTTCGTTTTGGATGGATCAATTTAGTTGAAATAGACAGTTCTTGCATGAAAACTCATTCCTGGTAGAACTTCATAGCAAAGTACAAAGTTCGTTTTGGATGGACAAAGTTAGTTGAAATAGACAGTTTTTGCATGAAAACTCATTCCTGGTGGAACTTCATAGCAAAGTACAAAGTTCGTTTTGGATGGATCAATTTAGTTGAAATAGACAGTTCTTGCATGAAAACTCATTCCTGGTAGAACTTCATAGCAAAGTACAAAGTTCGTTTTGGATGGACAAAGTTAGTTGAAATAGACAGTTTTTGCATGAAAACTCATTCCTGGTGGAACTTCATAGCAAAGTACAAAGTTCGTTTTTTATGGACAAAGTTAGTTGAAATAGACAGTTTTTGCATAAAAACTCATTCCTGGTGGAACTTCATAGCAAAGTACAAAGTTCGTTTTGGATTAATCAATTTAGTTGAAATAGACAGTTTTTGCATGAAAACTCATTCCTGGTGGAACTTCATAGCAAAGTACAAAGTTCGTTTTGGATGGACAAAGTTAGTTGAAATAGACAGTTTTTGCATAAAAACTCATTCCTGGTGGAACTTCATAGCAAAGTACAAAGTTCGTTTTGGATGGATCAATTTAGTTGAAATAGACAGTTCTTGCATGAAAACTCATTCCTGGTAGAACTTCATAGCAAAGTACAAAGTTCGTTTTGGATGGATCAATTTAGTTGAAATAGACAGTTTTTGCATGAAAACTCATTCCTGGTAGAACTTCATAGCAAAGTACAAAGTTCGTTTTAGATGGACAAAGTTAGTTGAAATAGACAGTTTTTGCATGAAAACTCATTCCTTGTGGAACTTCATAGCAAAGTACAAAGTTCGTTTTGGATGGACAAAGTTAGTTGAAATAGACAGCATTTGCATAAAAACTCATTCCTGGTGGAACTTCATAGCAAAGTACAAAGTTCGTTTTGGATGGATCAATTTAGTTGAAATAGACAGTTTTTGCATGAAAACTCATTCCTGGTGGAACTTCATAGCAAAGTACAAAGTTCGTATCGGATGCACCAATTTAGTTGAAATAGACAGTTTTTGCATGAAAACTCATTCCTGGTGGAACTTCATAGCAAAGTACAAAGTTCGTATCGGATGCACCAATTTAGTTGAAATAGACAGTTCTTGCATGAAAACTCATTCCTGGTGGAACTTCATAGCAAAGTACAAAGTTCGTTTTGGATGGATCAATTTAGTTGAAATAGACAGTTTTGCATGTAAACTCATTCCTGGTGGAACTTCATAGCAAAGTACAAAGTTCGTATCGGATGCACCAATTTAGTTGAAATAGACAGTTTTTGCATGAAAACTCATTCCTGGTGGAACTTCATAGCAAAGTACAAAGTTCGTTTTGGATGGACAAAGTTAGTTGAAATAGACAGTTTTTGCATAAAAACTCATTCCTGGTGGAACTTCATAGCAAAGTACAAAGTTCGTTTTGGATGGATCAATTTAGTTGAAATAGACAGTTCTTGCATGAAAACTCATTCCTGGTAGAACTTCATAGCAAAGTACAAAGTTCGTTTTGGATGGACAAAGTTAGTTGAAATAGACAGTTTTTGCATGAAAACTCATTCCTGGTGGAACTTCATAGCAAAGTACAAAGTTCGTTTTGGATGGACAAAGTTAGTTGAAATAGACAGTTTTTGCATAAAAACTCATTCCTGGTGGAACTTCATAGCAAAGTACAAAGTTCGTTTTGGATGGATCAATTAAGTTGAAATAGACAGTTCTTGCATGAAAACTCATTCCTGGTAGAACTTCATAGCAAAGTACAAAGTTCGTTTTGGATGGACAAAGTTAGTTGAAATAGACAGTTTTTGCATAAAAACTCATTCCTGGTGGAACTTCATAGCAAAGTACAAAGTTCGTTTTGGATGGATCAATTTAGTTGAAATAGACAGTTCTTGCATGAAAACTCATTCCTGGTAGAACTTCATAGCAAAGTACAAAGTTCGTTTTAGATGGACAAAGTTAGTTGAAATAGACAGTTTTTGCATGAAAACTCATTCCTGGTGGAACTTCATAGCAAAGTACAAAGTTCGTTTTGGACGGACAAAGTTAGTTGAAATAGACAGCTTTTGCATAAAAACTCATTCCTGGTGGAACTTCATAGCAAAGTACAAAGTTCGTTTTGGATGGATCAATTTAGTTGAAATAGACAGTTTTTGCATGAAAACTCATTCCTGGTGGAACTTCATAGCAAAGTACAAAGTTCGTATCGGATGCACCAATTTAGTTGAAATAGACAGTTTTTGCATGAAAACTCATTCCTGGTGGAACTTCATAGCAAAGTACAAAGTTCGTATCGGATGCACCAATTTAGTTGAAATAGACAGTTCTTGCATGAAAACTCATTCCTGGTGGAACTTCATAGCAAAGTACAAAGTTCGTTTTGGATGGATCAATTTAGTTGAAATAGACAGTTTTTGCATGTAAACTCATTCCTGGTGGAACTTCATAGCAAAGTACAAAGTTCGTATCGAATGCACCAATTTAGTTGAAATAGACAGTTTTTGCATGAAAACTCATTCCTGGTGGAACTTCATAGCAAAGTACAAAGTTCGTTTTGGATGGACAAAGTTAGTTGAAATAGACAGTTTTTGCATAAAAACTCATTCCTGGTGGAACTTCATAGCAAAGTACAAAGTTCGTTTTGGATGGATCAATTTAGTTGAAATAGACAGTTCTTGCATGAAAACTCATTCCTGGTAGAACTTCATAGCAAAGAACAAAGTTCGTTTTGGATGGACAAAGTTAGTTGAAATAGACAGTTTTTGCATGAAAACTCATTCCTGGTGGAACTTCATAGCAAAGTACAAAGTTCGTTTTGGATGGACAAAGTTAGTTGAAATAGACAGTTTTTGCATGTAAACTCATTCCTGGTGGAACTTCATAGCAAAGAACAAAGTTCGTATCGGATGCACCAATTTAGTTGAAATAGACAGTTTTTGCATGAAAACTCATTCCTGGTGGAACTTCATAGCAAAGTACAAAGTTCGTTTTGGATGGATCAATTTAGTTGAAATAGACAGTTTTTGCATGAAAACTCATTCCTGGTGGAACTTCATAGCAAAGTACAAAGTTCGTTTTGGATGGATCAATTTAGTTGAAATAGACAGTTTTTGCATGAAAACTCATTCCTGGTGGAACTTCATAGCAAAGTACAAAGTTCGTATCGGATGCACCAATTTAGTTGAAATAGACAGTTTTTGCATGAAAACTCATTCCTGGTGGAACTTCATAGCAAAGTACAAAGTTCGTTTTGGATGGACAAAGTTAGTTGAAATAGACAGTTTTTGCATAAAAACTCATTCCTGGTGGAACTTCATAGCAAAGTACAAAGTTCGTTTTGGATGGATCAATTTAGTTGAAATAGACAGTTCTTGCATGAAAACTCATTCCTGGTAGAACTTCATAGCAAAGTACAAAGTTCGTTTTGGATGGACAAAGTTAGTTGAAATAGACAGTTTTTGCAT
>NW_026453852.1:0-24488 GCF_943734755.1 Anopheles moucheti | reverse complement strand
AAGTTCGTTTTGGATTTACAAAGTTAGTTGAAATAGACAGTTTTTGCATAAAAACTCATTCCTGGTGGAACTTCATAGCAAAGTACAAAGTTCGTTTTGGATGGACGAATTAAGTTGAAATAGACAGTTTTTGCATGAAAACTCATTCCTGGTGGAACTTCATAGCAAAGTACAAAGTTCGTTTTGGATGGACGAATTAAGTTGAAATAGACAGTTTTTGCATGAAAACTCATTCCTGGTGGAACTTCATAGCAAAGTACAAAGTTCGTTTTGGATGGACAAAGTTAGTTGAAATAGACAGTTTTTGCATGAAAACTCATTCCTGGTGGAACTTCATAGCAAAGTACAAAGTTCGTTTAGGATGGACAAAGTTAGTTGAAATAGACAGTTTTTGCATGAAAACTCATTCCTGGTGGAACTTCATAGCAAAGTACAAAGTTCGTTTTGGATGGACGAATTAAGTTGAAATAGACAGTTTTTGTATGAAAAACTCATTCCTGGTGGAACTTCATAGTAAAGTACAAAGTTCGTTTTGGATGGACAAAGTTAGTTGAAATAGACAGTTTTTGCATGAAAACTCATTCCAGGTGAAACTTCATAGCAAAGTACAAAGTTCGTTTTGGATTTACAAAGTTAGTTGAAATAGACAGTTTTTGCATAAAAACTCATTCCTGGTGGAACTTCATAGCAAAGTACAAAGTTCGTTTTGGATGGACGAATTAAGTTGAAATAGACAGTTTTTGCATGAAAACTCATTCCTGGTGGAACTTCATAGCAAAGTACAAAGTTCGTTTTGGATGGACGAATTAAGTTGAAATAGACAGTTTTTGCATGAAAACTCATTCCTGGTGGAACTTCATAGCAAAGTACAAAGTTCGTTTTGGATGGACAAAGTTAGTTGAAATAGACAGTTTTTGCATGAAAACTCATTCCTGGTGGAACTTCATAGCAAAGTACAAAGTTCGTTTAGGATGGACAAAGTTAGTTGAAATAGACAGTTTTTTGCATGAAAACTCATTCCTGGTGGAACTTCATAGCAAAGTACAAAGTTCGTTTTGGATGGACAAAGTTAGTTGAAATAGACAGTTTTTGCATGAAAACTCATTCCAGGTGGAACTTCATAGCAAAGTACAAAGTTCGTTTTGGATTTACAAAGTTAGTTGAAATAGACAGTTTTTGCATAAAAACTCATTCCTGGTGGAACTTCATAGCAAAGTACAAAGTTCGTTTTGGATGGACGAATTAAGTTGAAATAGACAGTTTTTGCATGAAAACTCATTCCTGTGGAACTTCATAGCAAAGTACAAAGTTCGTTTTGGATGGACGAATTAAGTTGAAATAGACAGTTTTTGCATAAAAACTCATTCCCTGGTGGAACTTCATAGCAAAGTACAAAGTTCGTTTTGGATGGACAAAGTTAGTTGAAATAGACAGTTTTTGCATAAAAACTCATTCCTGGTGGAACTTCATAGCAAAGTACAAAGTTCGTTTTGGATGGACGAATTAAGTTGAAATAGACAGTTTTTGCATGAAAACTCATTCCTGGTGGAACTTCATAGCAAAGTACAAAGTTCGTTTAGGATGGACAAAGTTAGTTGAAATAGACAGTTTTTGCATGAAAACTCATTCCTGGTGGAACTTCATAGCAAAGTACAAAGTTCGTTTTGGATGGACGAATTAAGTTGAAATAGACAGTTTTTGCATGAAAACTCATTCCTGGTGGAACTTCATAGCAAAGTACAAAGTTCGTTTTGGATGGACGAATTAAGTTGAAATAGACAGTTTTTGCATAAAAACTCATTCCTGGTGGAACTTCATAGCAAAGTACAAAGTTCGTTTTGGATGGACAAAGTTAGTTGAAATAGACAGTTTTTGCATAAAAACTCATTCCTGGTGGAACTTCATAGCAAAGTACAAAGTTCGTTTTGGATGGACGAATTAAGTTGAAATAGACAGTTTTTGCATGAAAACTCATTCCTGGTGGAACTTCATAGTAAAGTACAAAGTTCGTTTTGGATGGACGAATTAAGTTGAAATAGACAGTTTTTGTATGAAAACTCATTCCTGGTGGAACTTCATAGTAAAGTACAAAGTTCGTTTTGGATGGACAAAGTTAGTTGAAATAGACAGTTTTTGCATGAAAACTCATTCCAGGTGGAACTTCATAGCAAAGTACAAAGTTCGTTTTGGATTTACAAAGTTAGTTGAAATAGACAGTTTTTGCATAAAAACTCATTCCTGGTGGAACTTCATAGCAAAGTACAAAGTTCGTTTTGGATGGACGAATTAAGTTGAAATAGACAGTTTTTGCATGAAAACTCATTCCTGGTGGAACTTCATAGCAAAGTACAAAGTTCGTTTTGGATGGACGAATTAAGTTGAAATAGACAGTTTTTGCATAAAAACTCATTCCTGGTGGAACTTCATAGCAAAGTACAAAGTTCGTTTTGGATGGACAAAGTTAGTTGAAATAGACAGTTTTTGCATGAAAACTCATTCCTGGTGGAACTTCATAGCAAAGTACAAAGTTCGTTTTGGATGGACAAAGTTAGTTGAAATAGATAATTTTTGCATGAAAACTCATTCCTGGTGGAACTTCATAGCAAAGTACAAAGTTCGTTTTGGATGGACGAATTAAGTTGAAATAGACAGTTTTTGCATAAAAACTCATTCCTGGTGGAACTTCATAGCAAAGTACAAAGTTCGTTTTGGATGGACAAAGTTAGTTGAAATAGACAGTTTTTGCATGAAAACTCATTCCTGGTGGAACTTCATAGCAAAGTACAAAGTTCGTTTTGGATGGACAAAGTTAGTTGAAATAGACAGTTTTTGCATGAAAACTCATTCCTGGTGGAACTTCATAGCAAAGTACAAAGTTCGTTTTGGATGGACAAAGTTAGTTGAAATAGACAGTTTTTGCATGAAAACTCATTCCTGGTGGAACTTCATAGCAAAGTACAAAGTTCGTTTTGGATGGACGAATTAAGTTGAAATAGACAGTTTTTGCATGAAAACTCATTCCTGGTGGAACTTCATAGCAAAGTACAAAGTTCGTTTTGGATGGACAAAGTTAGTTGAAATAGACAGTTTTTGCATAAAAACTCATTCCTGGTGGAACTTCATAGCAAAGTACAAAGTTCGTTTTGGATGGATCAATTTAGTTAAAAAAGACAGTTTTTGCATGAAAACTCATTCCTGGTGGAACTTCATAGCAAGGTACAAAGTTCGTTTTGGATGGACAAAGTTAGTTGAAATAGACAGTTTTTGCATGAAAACTCATTCCTGGTGGAACTTCATAGCAAAGTACAAAGTTCGTTTTGGATGGACGAATTAAGTTGAAATAGACAGTTTTTGCATGAAAACTCATTCCTGGTGGAACTTCATAGCAAAGTACAAAGTTCGTTTTGGATGGACAAAGTTAGTTGAAATAGACAGTTTTTGCATGAAAACTCATTCCTGGTGGAACTTCATAGCAAAGTACAAAGTTCGTTTTGGATGGACGAATTAAGTTGAAATAGACAGTTTTTGTATGAAAACTCATTCCTGGTGGAACTTCATAGCAAAGTACAAAGTTCGTTTTGGATGGATCAATTTAGTTGAAATAGACAGTTTTTGCATGAAAACTCATTCCTGGTGGAACTTCATAGCAAAGTACAAAGTTCGTTTTGGATGGACGAATTAAGTTGAAATAGACAGTTTTTGCATAAAAACTCATTCCTGGTGGAACTTCATAGCAAAGTACAAAGTTCGTTTTGGATGGACAAAGTTAGTTGAAATAGACAGTTTTTGCATGAAAACTCATTCCTGGTGGAACTTCATAGCAAAGTACAAAGTTCGTTTAGGATGGACAAAGTTAGTTGAAATAGACAGTTTTTGCATGAAAACTCATTCCTGGTGGAACTTCATAGCAAAGTACAAAGTTCGTTTTGGATGGACGAATTAAGTTGAAATAGACAGTTTTTGCATGAAAACTCATTCCTGGTGGAACTTCATAGCAAAGTACAAAGTTCGTTTTGGATGGACGAATTAAGTTGAAATAGACAGTTTTTGCATAAAAACTCATTCCTGGTGGAACTTCATAGCAAAGTACAAAGTTCGTTTTGGATGGACAAAGTTAGTTGAAATAGACAGTTTTTGCATAAAAACTCATTCCTGGTGGAACTTCATAGCAAAGTACAAAGTTCGTTTTGGATGGACGAATTAAGTTGAAATAGACAGTTTTTGCATGAAAACTCATTCCTGGTGGAACTTCATAGTAAAGTACAAAGTTCGTTTTGGATGGACGAATTAAGTTGAAATAGACAGTTTTTGTATGAAAACTCATTCCTGGTGGAACTTCATAGTAAAGTACAAAGTTCGTTTTGGATGGACAAAGTTAGTTGAAATAGACAGTTTTTGCATGAAAACTCATTCCAGGTGGAACTTCATAGCAAAGTACAAAGTTCGTTTTGGATTTACAAAGTTAGTTGAAATAGACAGTTTTTGCATAAAAACTCATTCCTGGTGGAACTTCATAGCAAAGTACAAAGTTCGTTTTGGATGGACGAATTAAGTTGAAATAGACAGTTTTTGCATGAAAACTCATTCCTGGTGGAACTTCATAGCAAAGTACAAAGTTCGTTTTGGATGGACGAATTAAGTTGAAATAGACAGTTTTTGCATAAAAACTCATTCCTGGTGGAACTTCATAGCAAAGTACAAAGTTCGTTTTGGATGGACAAAGTTAGTTGAAATAGACAGTTTTTGCATGAAAACTCATTCCTGGTGGAACTTCATAGCAAAGTACAAAGTTCGTTTTGGATGGACAAAGTTAGTTGAAATAGATAATTTTTGCATGAAAACTCATTCCTGGTGGAACTTCATAGCAAAGTACAAAGTTCGTTTTGGATGGACGAATTAAGTTGAAATAGACAGTTTTTGCATAAAAACTCATTCCTGGTGGAACTTCATAGCAAAGTACAAAGTTCGTTTTGGATGGACAAAGTTAGTTGAAATAGACAGTTTTTGCATGAAAACTCATTCCTGGTGGAACTTCATAGCAAAGTACAAAGTTCGTTTTGGATGGACAAAGTTAGTTGAAATAGACAGTTTTTGCATGAAAACTCATTCCTGGTGGAACTTCATAGCAAAGTACAAAGTTCGTTTTGGATGGACAAAGTTAGTTGAAATAGACAGTTTTTGCATGAAAACTCATTCCTGGTGGAACTTCATAGCAAAGTACAAAGTTCGTTTTGGATGGACGAATTAAGTTGAAATAGACAGTTTTTGCATGAAAACTCATTCCTGGTGGAACTTCATAGCAAAGTACAAAGTTCGTTTTGGATGGACAAAGTTAGTTGAAATAGACAGTTTTTGCATAAAAACTCATTCCTGGTGGAACTTCATAGCAAAGTACAAAGTTCGTTTTGGATGGATCAATTTAGTTAAAAAAGACAGTTTTTGCATGAAAACTCATTCCTGGTGGAACTTCATAGCAAGGTACAAAGTTCGTTTTGGATGGACAAAGTTAGTTGAAATAGACAGTTTTTGCATGAAAACTCATTCCTGGTGGAACTTCATAGCAAAGTACAAAGTTCGTTTTGGATGGACGAATTAAGTTGAAATAGACAGTTTTTGCATGAAAACTCATTCCTGGTGGAACTTCATAGCAAAGTACAAAGTTCGTTTTGGATGGACAAAGTTAGTTGAAATAGACAGTTTTTGCATGAAAACTCATTCCTGGTGGAACTTCATAGCAAAGTACAAAGTTCGTTTTGGATGGACGAATTAAGTTGAAATAGACAGTTTTTGTATGAAAACTCATTCCTGGTGGAACTTCATAGCAAAGTACAAAGTTCGTTTTGGATGGATCAATTTAGTTGAAATAGACAGTTTTTGCATGAAAACTCATTCCTGGTGGAACTTCATAGCAAAGTACAAAGTTCGTTTTGGATGGACAAAGTTAGTTGAAATAGACAGTTTTTGCATGAAAACTCATTCCTGGTGGAACTTCATAGCAAAGTACAAAGTTCGTTTTGGATGGACAAAGTTAGTTGAAATAGACAGTTTTTGCATGAAAACTCATTCCTGGTGGAACTTCATAGCAAAGTACAAAGTTCGTTTTGGATGGACAAAGTTAGTTGAAATAGACAGTTTTTGTATGAAAACTCATTCCTGGTGGAACTTCATAGCAAAGTACAAAGTTCGTTTTGGATGGACAAAGTTAGTTGAAATAGACAGTTTTTGCATAAAAACTCATTCCTGGTGGAACTTCATAGCAAAGTACAAAGTTCGTTTAGGATGGACAAAGTTAGTTGAAATAGACAGTTTTTGCATGAAAACTCATTCCTGGTGGAACTTCATAGCAAAGTACAAAGTTCGTTTTGGATGGACAAAGTTAGTTGAAATAGACAGTTTTTGCATGAAAACTCATTCCAGGTGAAACTTCATAGCAAAGTACAAAGTTCGTTTTGGATTTACAAAGTTAGTTGAAATAGACAGTTTTTGCATAAAAACTCATTCCTGGTGGAACTTCATAGCAAAGTACAAAGTTCGTTTTGGATGGACGAATTAAGTTGAAATAGACAGTTTTTGCATGAAAACTCATTCCTGGTGGAACTTCATAGCAAAGTACAAAGTTCGTTTTGGATGGACGAATTAAGTTGAAATAGACAGTTTTTGCATGAAAACTCATTCCTGGTGGAACTTCATAGCAAAGTACAAAGTTCGTTTTGGATGGACAAAGTTAGTTGAAATAGACAGTTTTTGCATGAAAACTCATTCCTGGTGGAACTTCATAGCAAAGTACAAAGTTCGTTTAGGATGGACAAAGTTAGTTGAAATAGACAGTTTTTGCATGAAAACTCATTCCTGGTGGAACTTCATAGCAAAGTACAAAGTTCGTTTTGGATGGACGAATTAAGTTGAAATAGACAGTTTTTGTATGAAAACTCATTCCTGGTGGAACTTCATAGTAAAGTACAAAGTTCGTTTTGGATGGACAAAGTTAGTTGAAATAGACAGTTTTTGCATGAAAACTCATTCCAGGTGAAACTTCATAGCAAAGTACAAAGTTCGTTTTGGATTTACAAAGTTAGTTGAAATAGACAGTTTTTGCATAAAAACTCATTCCTGGTGGAACTTCATAGCAAAGTACAAAGTTCGTTTTGGATGGACGAATTAAGTTGAAATAGACAGTTTTTGCATGAAAACTCATTCCTGGTGGAACTTCATAGCAAAGTACAAAGTTCGTTTTGGATGGACGAATTAAGTTGAAATAGACAGTTTTTGCATGAAAACTCATTCCTGGTGGAACTTCATAGCAAAGTACAAAGTTCGTTTTGGATGGACAAAGTTAGTTGAAATAGACAGTTTTTGCATGAAAACTCATTCCTGGTGGAACTTCATAGCAAAGTACAAAGTTCGTTTAGGATGGACAAAGTTAGTTGAAATAGACAGTTTTTGCATGAAAACTCATTCCTGGTGGAACTTCATAGCAAAGTACAAAGTTCGTTTTGGATGGACAAAGTTAGTTGAAATAGACAGTTTTTGCATGAAAACTCATTCCAGGTGGAACTTCATAGCAAAGTACAAAGTTCGTTTTGGATTTACAAAGTTAGTTGAAATAGACAGTTTTTGCATAAAAACTCATTCCTGGTGGAACTTCATAGCAAAGTACAAAGTTCGTTTTGGATGGACGAATTAAGTTGAAATAGACAGTTTTTGCATGAAAACTCATTCCTGGTGGAACTTCATAGCAAAGTACAAAGTTCGTTTTGGATGGACGAATTAAGTTGAAATAGACAGTTTTTGCATAAAAACTCATTCCTGGTGGAACTTCATAGCAAAGTACAAAGTTCGTTTTGGATGGACAAAGTTAGTTGAAATAGACAGTTTTTGCATAAAAACTCATTCCTGGTGGAACTTCATAGCAAAGTACAAAGTTCGTTTTGGATGGACGAATTAAGTTGAAATAGACAGTTTTTGCATGAAAACTCATTCCTGGTGGAACTTCATAGCAAAGTACAAAGTTCGTTTAGGATGGACAAAGTTAGTTGAAATAGACAGTTTTTGCATGAAAACTCATTCCTGGTGGAACTTCATAGCAAAGTACAAAGTTCGTTTTGGATGGACGAATTAAGTTGAAATAGACAGTTTTTGCATGAAAACTCATTCCTGGTGGAACTTCATAGCAAAGTACAAAGTTCGTTTTGGATGGACGAATTAAGTTGAAATAGACAGTTTTTGCATAAAAACTCATTCCTGGTGGAACTTCATAGCAAAGTACAAAGTTCGTTTTGGATGGACAAAGTTAGTTGAAATAGACAGTTTTTGCATAAAAACTCATTCCTGGTGGAACTTCATAGCAAAGTACAAAGTTCGTTTTGGATGGACGAATTAAGTTGAAATAGACAGTTTTTGCATGAAAACTCATTCCTGGTGGAACTTCATAGTAAAGTACAAAGTTCGTTTTGGATGGACGAATTAAGTTGAAATAGACAGTTTTTGTATGAAAACTCATTCCTGGTGGAACTTCATAGTAAAGTACAAAGTTCGTTTTGGATGGACAAAGTTAGTTGAAATAGACAGTTTTTGCATGAAAACTCATTCCAGGTGGAACTTCATAGCAAAGTACAAAGTTCGTTTTGGATTTACAAAGTTAGTTGAAATAGACAGTTTTTGCATAAAAACTCATTCCTGGTGGAACTTCATAGCAAAGTACAAAGTTCGTTTTGGATGGACGAATTAAGTTGAAATAGACAGTTTTTGCATGAAAACTCATTCCTGGTGGAACTTCATAGCAAAGTACAAAGTTCGTTTTGGATGGACGAATTAAGTTGAAATAGACAGTTTTTGCATAAAAACTCATTCCTGGTGGAACTTCATAGCAAAGTACAAAGTTCGTTTTGGATGGACAAAGTTAGTTGAAATAGACAGTTTTTGCATGAAAACTCATTCCTGGTGGAACTTCATAGCAAAGTACAAAGTTCGTTTTGGATGGACAAAGTTAGTTGAAATAGATAATTTTTGCATGAAAACTCATTCCTGGTGGAACTTCATAGCAAAGTACAAAGTTCGTTTTGGATGGACGAATTAAGTTGAAATAGACAGTTTTTGCATAAAAACTCATTCCTGGTGGAACTTCATAGCAAAGTACAAAGTTCGTTTTGGATGGACAAAGTTAGTTGAAATAGACAGTTTTTGCATGAAAACTCATTCCTGGTGGAACTTCATAGCAAAGTACAAAGTTCGTTTTGGATGGACAAAGTTAGTTGAAATAGACAGTTTTTGCATGAAAACTCATTCCTGGTGGAACTTCATAGCAAAGTACAAAGTTCGTTTTGGATGGACAAAGTTAGTTGAAATAGACAGTTTTTGCATGAAAACTCATTCCTGGTGGAACTTCATAGCAAAGTACAAAGTTCGTTTTGGATGGACGAATTAAGTTGAAATAGACAGTTTTTGCATGAAAACTCATTCCTGGTGGAACTTCATAGCAAAGTACAAAGTTCGTTTTGGATGGACAAAGTTAGTTGAAATAGACAGTTTTTGCATAAAAACTCATTCCTGGTGGAACTTCATAGCAAAGTACAAAGTTCGTTTTGGATGGATCAATTTAGTTAAAAAAGACAGTTTTTGCATGAAAACTCATTCCTGGTGGAACTTCATAGCAAGGTACAAAGTTCGTTTTGGATGGACAAAGTTAGTTGAAATAGACAGTTTTTGCATGAAAACTCATTCCTGGTGGAACTTCATAGCAAAGTACAAAGTTCGTTTTGGATGGACGAATTAAGTTGAAATAGACAGTTTTTGCATGAAAACTCATTCCTGGTGGAACTTCATAGCAAAGTACAAAGTTCGTTTTGGATGGACAAAGTTAGTTGAAATAGACAGTTTTTGCATGAAAACTCATTCCTGGTGGAACTTCATAGCAAAGTACAAAGTTCGTTTTGGATGGACGAATTAAGTTGAAATAGACAGTTTTTGTATGAAAACTCATTCCTGGTGGAACTTCATAGCAAAGTACAAAGTTCGTTTTGGATGGATCAATTTAGTTGAAATAGACAGTTTTTGCATGAAAACTCATTCCTGGTGGAACTTCATAGCAAAGTACAAAGTTCGTTTTGGATGGACAAAGTTAGTTGAAATAGACAGTTTTTGCATGAAAACTCATTCCTGGTGGAACTTCATAGCAAAGTACAAAGTTCGTTTTGGATGGACAAAGTTAGTTGAAATAGACAGTTTTTGCATGAAAACTCATTCCTGGTGGAACTTCATAGCAAAGTACAAAGTTCGTTTTGGATGGACAAAGTTAGTTGAAATAGACAGTTTTTGCATAAAAACTCATTCCTGGTGGAACTTCATAGCAAAGTACAAAGTTCGTTTTGGATGGACGATTTAAGTTGAAATAGACAGTTTTTGTATGAAAACTCATTCCTGGTGGAACTTCATAGCAAAGTACAAAGTTCGTTTTGGATGGACGAATTAAGTTGAAATAGACAGTTTTTGTATGAACACTCATTCCTGGTGGAACTTCATAGTAAAGTACAAAGTTCGTTTTGGATGGAAAAAGTTAGTTGAAATAGACAGTTTTTGCATGAAAACTCATTCCTGGTGGAACTTCATAGCAAAGTACAAAGTTCGTTTTGGATGGACAAAGTTAGTTGAAATAGACAGTTTTTGCATAAAAACTCATTCCTGGTGGAACTTCATAGCAAAGTACAAAGTTCGTTTTGGATGGACGATTTAAGTTGAAATAGACAGTTTTTGTATGAAAACTCATTCCTGGTGGAACTTCATAGCAAAGTACAAAGTTCGTTTTGGATGGACGAATTAAGTTGAAATAGACAGTTTTTGCATGAAAACTCATTCCTGGTGGAACTTCATAGCAAAGTACAAAGTTCGTTTTGGATGGACGATTTAAGTTGAAATAGACAGTTTTTGCATGAAAACTCATTCCTGGTGGAACTTCATAGCAAAGTACAAAGTTCGTTTTGGATGGACGAATTAAGTTGAAATAGACAGTTTTTGCATGAAAACTCATTCCTGGTGGAACTTCATAGCAAAGTACAAAGTTCGTTTTGGATGGACAAAGTTAGTTGAAATAGACAGTTTTTGCATAAAAACTCATTCCTGGTGGAACTTCATAGCAAAGTACAAAGTTCGTTTTGGATGGATCAATTTAGTTGAAATAGACAGTTTTTGCATGAAAACTCATTCCTGGTGGAACTTCATAGCAAAGTACAAAGTTCGTTTTGGATGGATCAATTTAGTTGAAATAGACAGTTTATGCATGAAAACTCATTCCTGGTGGAACTTCATAGCAAAGTACAAAGTTCGTTTTGGATGGACAAAGTTAGTTGAAATAGACAGTTTTTGCATGAAAACTCATTCCTGGTGGAACTTCATAGCAAAGTACAAAGTTCGTTTTGGATGGACAAAGTTAGTTGAAATAGACAGTTTTTGCATGAAAACTCATTCCTGGTGGAACTTCATAGCAAAGTACAAAGTTCGTTTTGGATGGACAAAGTTAGTTGAAATAGACAGTTTTTGCATGAAAACTCATTCCTGGTGGAACTTCATAGCAAAGTACAAAGTTCGTTTTGGATGGACAAAGTTAGTTGAAATAGACAGTTTTTGCATGAAAACTCATTCCTGGTGGAACTTCATAGCAAAGTACAAAGTTCGTTTTGGATGGACAAAGTTAGTTGAAATAGACAGTTTTTGCATGAAAACTCATTCCTGGTGGAACTTCATAGCAAAGTACAAAGTTCGTTTTGGATGGACAAAGTTAGTTGAAATAGACAGTTTTTGCATGAAAACTCATTCCTGGTGGAACTTCATAGCAAAGTACAAAGTTCGTTTTGGATGGACAAAGTTAGTTGAAATAGACAGTTTTTGCATGAAAACTCATTCCTGGTGGAACTTCATAGCAAAGTACAAAGTTCGTTTTGGATGGATCAATTTAGTTGAAATAGACAGTTTTTGCATAAAAACTCATTCCTGGTGGAACTTCATAGCAAAGTACAAAGTTCGTTTTGGATGGACAAAGTTAGTTGAAATAGACAGTTTTTGCATGAAAACTCATTCCAGGTGGAACTTCATAGCAAAGTACAAAGTTCGTTTTGGATTTACAAGGTTAGTTGAAATAGACAGTTTTTGCATGAAAACTCATTCCTGGTGGAACTTCATAGCAAAGTACAAAGTTCGTTTTGGATGGACAAAGTTAGTTGAAATAGATAATTTTTGCATGAAAACTCATTCCTGGTGGAACTTCATAGCAAAGTACAAAGTTCGTTGTGGATGGATCAATTTAGTTGAAATAGACAGTTTTTGCATAAAAACTCATTCCTGGTGGAACTTCATAGCAAAGTACAAAGTTCGTTTTGGATGGACAAAGTTAGTTGAAATAGACAGTTTTTGCATGAAAACTCATTCCTGGTGGAACTTCATAGCAAAGTACAAAGTTCGTTTTGGATGGACAAAGTTAGTTGAAATAGACAGTTTTTGCATGAAAACTCATTCCTGGTGGAACTTCATAGCAAAGTACAAAGTTCGTTTTGGATGGATCAATTTAGTTGAAATAGACAGTTTTTGCATGAAAACTCATTCCTGGTGGAACTTCATAGCAAAGTACAAAGTTCGTTTTGGATGGACGAATTAAGTTGAAATAGACAGTTTTTGCATAAAAACTCATTCCTGGTGGAACTTCATAGCAAAGTACAAAGTTCGTTTTGGATGGATCAATTTAGTTGAAATAGACAGTTTTTGCATGAAAACTCATTCCTGGTGGAACTTCATAGCAAAGTACAAAGTTCGTTTTGGATGGACAAAGTTAGTTGCAATAGACAGTTTTTGCAAAAAAACTCATTCCCAAAGAGAACAATTAGACTTTCAACGGCCAAAATTAAAGAGTGCTCTTTCTAACCGCTGTTGCTCTCCTGCTTGCTCTCTCGCCGAATCGAAAGCTCGCTCGATGACTGAACGATATTCTCATGCTGTTCGCTTCTTCGGCGTCATGCGCTCTCGCTCGTGCTCATTATTGGATATTGCGCACACACATGTGCATTTTCTTCGTCAAATTCGCCGTGTGAAAGAGTACATTTTTGCACCGGTTTTTGATATGAGGAACTGGATGATTTTGCAAGCGCGCTGATGTTTCGGATGAAAATCCTGTCATAAGTTATATGGCAGGATATGTAGAAGAAGGTTTAATGTAAAATTTTTACTATTCCAAACATTTATGCTTGTAACACTAAACGGTGCCCTTATTACAAAGAGGTCATTATGGTAACGAACGGTACCGCCATGTATATCACAAAAGGATCGGTTGCATTAAATTGAAGGATCTGTATTTTGCATCATCCGAAGAAACAAGACACTACACAAGCAACCAACTCCAGTGATTACATCGCAAGTGTTCAAACATTTTTATTTTAACAACATGAGTGATATGAACCGCGAACGCCGCACCGGTGCTTTTTACAAACAGGTGGCTAAAATCATAAAGATGGACGCAGCCAAAGCAGCTGAGCAGCAGGTGGGCCCTAGTCGGGAGCAAGTTCAACTGTTGGGTGGTAATGTGTCGTGTAAAATAAGGACTCCGTTTTTTCAGTTCCCATCGAAGAGATTATGGAATTGCCTGGATTGGTGGATTTCGGTCCATGTCGTTCGACGAAGGCATCCGTTACTGAGCGCTATCTTACAACGAAACGCACCCAATTTGATGCATGTGCACGTTGAACTTCTGAATACTGCTTCTGCGTTTAATACTTCTGCATGCCAAAGCCGCCTTAGCAGACCATAACTTATCCCTCCCAGCAAAAAAAAATCATCTCCAAAGTGTTTACCTGTCCACGGTTCACGGACAGGGGAGCCCACGGTTTCTGACCACGGACGGCACTATCGACTAACTGCAGTCTGTCTCGGATGGCACGGATGGTATATGACTCGAGCAATATGCCCCGTACATATCCGTACGTATCCGATGCCTCCCTACTCCATTCGTTGCAGTATGCTGGGAGTTGTAGATCTAAAATGACTCCTCTCACATACGCAAGCTATTTTCATTGCTAAGATTGTCCTCAACAATATTTGTGCCCCATCCTTACTATCTATATTCATTCCGGCGGACCTTACCTCTTACGGCCAAAATGATCCTTTTCTGCGAGCTATGAAATCATTTAACTGCTTTTTATCATTTCGATTGTAACATCTCGATATCTGCTTTTCGGGCCCGTCTAATTAATGACTCCTTTTAATCCTCTATGTCTAGTTTGTTCAATCTCTGTTTATCTGTTTTATCTGTTTGTTTAAGATTAGACTATAAGATTCGTTTTGTTAAGCCTTATGGGCGAACAAATTATTTTCCATATACGGAAAAAAATTATGTCCTCTACACAATCATTGTATATCGAGCAAAGGATACACCCGTGACCTGTCGAACGGTGCTGATCTTCTGTGTTTGGCCAGTTGACTTTTATGTCACTGCTACACACTTTTCAGGACGACTGAAGAGACGTCCTCAGTCTGGTATTTGGCGGTCAACTGCAGTGGCGGGAATAACATTAACATCTTACGTATTTTCTGGCCAAACATGTCATGTTACTTTGCGCACAAATATGTACACATTTACATTAGCTGCAAAACACAGCACTAATTTCGTGAACGCACCATTCATCTGTCGCTACATTGTGACATGTAGAAAATAATAAAATTATTTCTGAGATTGTTATATCTCAAACCACAACAACTACAAAATGCAATTGTTTTTTGTTCAACTTCCCATAGCTGGCGTATAATAAATAGATGACAGAGTTCAGTTATCTGTTGTTTTCTGAAAAATGGTTTGCTGAACAGCAAATCGATCGCCTGATGCAAACCGGTAGAATATCGTGCCACGGATGTCGTTAACTAGCCTTGCGCTTCGTATTACACCTTCCAAGGATTATTAAGTCTGCGCGAAGAATTTACCGGCGCAAAAACTTCTCTACTTGTGGCTTGTACTCCGAATCTACCGGTAGTCCTTGATCTAAATCCTCTAGCTGTTCCTCCGTTTCTAGCCGTGCTAATTCAAAATCCGAACGAGGGAGAAGCCCTTCATCTGGCCTGGTTGATGTTGCAAATTCTTCATTCGCCTGTCTTTGCGAGCAGCGCCTCTTTTAATACGGTTGTTCTAGAAACGATCCATCTTCCACAATAATCCACGGAACGCCGTTGACAAAAACAGTTTTTATTTCCATTTCGACAATTTCACAACAGAACACAACCAACTCGAAACTCAAGGAATACACTAAAAAAAGACAACAATTGAAAAAACCACAATAAAACAATATCATTTGACTAACTACAAAATCGCAACATATTATTGCGCACACACATTACGCAACATTTTGATGCATCCTCGAACCAAAACCATGACTTCAACGCAGCGGATTAAGATTAAAGTTTCACGCGCTGCGCGTAGAATAAAACGCAGTCATTAGTAACTCTCTGACACGCTATCGCCGTAGCAACATCTTCAAACGAGCGCCGCAACACTCATGGTAAGAATCCGTTCAATTCCGCTTTCTCTTCGATGGTTTCCTTACAGAAATACAGACCTGAGCAGGTTGGCCAATATCACAATAATGTCTTCCCTTCACTTTCCCCACACACAGCTGATATGTGGTAGCAGTAGCAGGACGACAGAACAGCACATTCCAAGCCAAGGAATAAATGCTAGGGCGAAGAGTAGAGTAAAAAGGACAAATAGTACTGATAGACACGTGTACCACCACCACCACCTTAATTTATTTTTTTGCCTTTCGCTAAATTTCCGTTCGTTAAATTTTGCAAAAGCTAAAAAAAAGCGCTTTAGCCAAGCCACACACCTCAAAACGCGACCGAGCTGAGGTCAAACCTGCTTCCTTTGGAACATAATCAAGACCGAAACGCGACGTCTAAAAACGGTCGCGATTAGTTCCAAGACAAAGTTAGTTGAAATAGACAGTTTTTGCATGAAAACTCATTCCTGGTGGAACTTCATAGCAAAGTACAAAGTTCGTTTTGGATGGACAAAGTTAGTTGAAATAGACAGTTTTTGCATAAAAACTCATTCCTGGTGGAACTTCATAGCAAAGTACAAAGTTCGTTTTGGATGGACAAAGTTAGTTGAAATAGACAGTTTTTGCATGAAAACTCATTCCTGGTGGAACTTCATAGCAAAGTACAAAGTTCGTTTTGGATGGACAAAGTTAGTTGAAATAGACAGTTTTTGCATGAAAACTCATTCCTGGTGGAACTTCATAGCAAAGTACAAAGTTCGTTTTGGATGGATCAATTTAGTTGAAATAGACAGTTTTTGCATGAAAACTCATTCTTGGTGGAACTTCATAGCAAAGTACAAAGTTCGTATCGGATGGACAAAGTTAGTTGAAATAGACAGTTTT
Organism: Anopheles moucheti; assembly: GCF_943734755.1. Classification (NCBI taxonomy): domain Eukaryota; kingdom Metazoa; phylum Arthropoda; class Insecta; order Diptera; family Culicidae; genus Anopheles; species Anopheles moucheti. The sequence goes on along the minus strand of NW_026453852.1, from coordinate 8,079 downwards.
TGCATGAAAACTCATTCCTGGTGGAACTTCATAGCAAAGTACAAAGTTCGTTTTGGATGGACAAAGTTAGTTGAAATAGACAGTTATTGCATGAAAACTCATTCCTGGTGGAACTTCATAGCAAAGTACAAAGTTCGTTTTGGATGGACAAAGTTAGTTGAAATAGACAGTTTTTGCATGAAAACTCATTCCTGGTGGAACTTCATAGCAAAGTACAAAGTTCGTTTTGGATGGACAAAGTTAGTTGAAATAGACAGTTTTTGCATAAAAACTCATTCCTGGTGGAACTTCATAGCAAAGTACAAAGTTCGTTTTGGATGGATCAATTTAGTTGAAATAGACAGTTTTTGCATGAAAACTCATTCCTGGTGGAACTTCATAGCAAAGTACAAAGTTCGTTTTGGATGGACAAAGTTAGTTGAAATAGACAGTTTTTGCATGAAAACTCATTCCTGGTGGAACTTCATAGCAAAGTACAAAGTTCGTTTTGGATGGATCAATTTAGTTCAAATAGACAGTTTTTGCATGAAAACTCATTCCTGGTGGAACTTCATAGCAAAGTATAAAGTTCGTTTTGGATGGACAAAGTTAGTTGAAATAGACAGTTTTTGCATGAAAACTCATTCCTGGTGGAACTTCATAGCAAAGTACAAAGTTCGTTTTGGATGGACAAAGTTAGTTGAAATAGACAGTTTTTGCATGAAAACTCATTCCTGGTGGAACTTCATAGCAAAGTACAAAGTTCGTTTTGGATGGACGAATTAAGTTGAAATAGACAGTTTTTGCATAAAAACTCATTCCTGGTGGAACTTCATAGCAAAGAACAAAGTTCGTTTTGGATGGATCAATTTAGTTGAAATAGACAGTTTTTGCATGAAAACTCATTCCTGGTGGAACTTCATAGCAAAGTACAAAGTTCGTTTTGGATGGATCAATTTAGTTAAAATAGACAGTTTTTGCATGAAAACTCATTCCTGGTGGAACTTCATAGCAAAGTACAAAGTTCGTTTTGGATGGACAAAGTTAGTTGAAATAGACAGTTTTTGCATGAAAACTCATTCCTGGTGGAACTTCATAGCAAAGTACAAAGTTCGTTTTGGATGGACAAAGTTAGTTGAAATAGACAGTTTTTGCATGAAAACTCATTCCTGGTGGAACTTCATAGCAAAGTACAAAGTTCGTTTTGAATGGACGAATTAAGTTGAAATAGACAGTTTTTGCATAAAAACTCATTCCTGGTGGAACTTCATAGCAAAGTACAAAGTTCGTTTTGGATGGATCAATTTAGTTGAAATAGACAGTTTTTGCATGAAAACTCATTCCTGGTGGAACTTCATAGCAAAGTACAAAGTTCGTTTTGGATGGACAAAGTTAGTTGAAATAGACAGTTTTTGCATGAAAACTCATTCCTGGTGGAACTTCATAGCAAAGTACAAAGTTCGTTTTGGATGGACAAAGTTAGTTGAAATAGACAGTTTTTGCATGAAAACTCATTCCTGGTGGAACTTCATAGCAAAGTACAAAGTTCGTTTTGGATGGACAAAGTTAGTTGAAATAGACAGTTTTTGCATGAAAACTCATTCCTGGTGGAACTTCATAGCAAAGTACAAAGTTTGTTTTGGATGGACAAAGTTAGTTGAAATAGACAGTTTTTGCATAAAAACTCATTCCTGGTGGAACTTCATAGCAAAGTACAAAGTTCGTTTTGGATGGATCAATTTAGTTGAAATAGACAGTTTTTGCATGAAAACTCATTCCTGGTGGAACTTCATAGCAAAGTACAAAGTTCGTTTTGGATGGACAAAGTTAGTTGAAATAGACAGTTTTTGCATGAAAACTCATTCCTGGTGGAACTTCATAGCAAAGTACAAAGTTCGTTTTGGATGGACAAAGTTAGTTGAAATAGACAGTTTTTGCATGAAAACTCATTCCTGGTGGAACTTCATAGCAAAGTACAAAGTTTGTTTTGGATGGACAAAGTTAGTTGAAATAGACAGTTTTTGCATAAAAACTCATTCCTGGTGGAACTTCATAGCAAAGTACAAAGTTCGTTTTGGATGGATCAATTTAGTTGAAATAGACAGTTTTTGCATGAAAACTCATTCCTGGTGGAACTTCATAGCAAAGTACAAAGTTCGTTTTGGATGGACAAAGTTAGTTGAAATAGACAGTTTTTGCATGAAAACTCATTCCTGGTGGAACTTCATAGCAAAGTACAAAGTTCGTTTTGGATGGACAAAGTTAGTTGAAATAGACAGTTTTTGCATGAAAACTCATTCCTGGTGGAACTTCATAGCAAAGTACAAAGTTCGTTTTGGATGGACAAAGTTAGTTGAAATAGACAGTTTTTGCATGAAAACTCATTCCTGGTGGAACTTCATAGCAAAGTACAAAGTTCGTTTTGGATGGACAAAGTTAGTTGAAATAGACAGTTTTTGCATGAAAACTCATTCCTGGTGGAACTTCATAGCAAAGTACAAAGTTCGTTTTGGATGGACAAAGTTAGTTGAAATAGACAGTTTTTGCATAAAAACTCATTCCTGGTGGAACTTCATAGCAAAGTACAAAGTTCGTTTTGGATGGACAAAGTTAGTTGAAATAGACAGTTTTTGCATGAAAACTCATTCCTGGTGGAACTTCATAGCAAAGTACAAAGTTCGTTTTGGATGGACAAAGTTAGTTGAAATAGACAGTTTTTGCATGAAAACTCATTCCTGGTGGAACTTCATAGCAAAGTACAAAGTTCGTTTTGGATGGACAAAGTTAGTTGAAATAGACAGTTTTTGCATGAAAACTCATTCCTGGTGGAACTTCATAGCAAAGTACAAAGTTCGTTTTGGATGGACAAAGTTAGTTGAAATAGACAGTTTTTGCATGAAAACTCATTCCTGGTGGAACTTCATAGCAAAGTACAAAGTTCGTTTTGGATGGATCAATTTAGTTGAAATAGACAGTTTTTGCATGAAAACTCATTCCTGGTGGAACTTCATAGCAAAGTACAAAGTTCGTTTTGGATGGACGAATTAAGTTGAAATAGACAGTTTTTGCATAAAAACTCATTCCTGGTGGAACTTCATAGCAAAGTACAAAGTTCGTTTTGGATGGATCAATTTAGTTGAAATAGACAGTTTTTGCATGAAAACTCATTCCTGGTGGAACTTCATAGCAAAGTACAAAGTTCGTTTTGGATGGACAAAGTTAGTTGCAATAGACAGTTTTTGCAAAAAAACTCATTCCTGGTGGAACTTCATAGCAAAGTACAAAGTTCGTTTTGGATGGACAAAGTTAGTTGAAATAGACAGTTTTTGCATGAAAACTCATTCCTGGTGGAACTTCATAGCAAAGTACAAAGTTCGTTTTGGATGGACAAAGTTAGTTGAAATAGACAGTTTTTGCATGAAAACTCATTCCTGGTGGAACTTCATAGCAAAGTACAAAGTTTGTTTTGGATGGACAAAGTTAGTTGAAATAGACAGTTTTTGCATAAAAACTCATTCCTGGTGGAACTTCATAGCAAAGTACAAAGTTCGTTTTGGATGGATCAATTTAGTTGAAATAGACAGTTTTTGCATGAAAACTCATTCCTGGTGGAACTTCATAGCAAAGTACAAAGTTCGTTTTGGATGGACAAAGTTAGTTGAAATAGACAGTTTTTGCATGAAAACTCATTCCTGGTGGAACTTCATAGCAAAGTACAAAGTTCGTTTTGGATGGACAAAGTTAGTTGAAATAGACAGTTTTTGCATGAAAACTCATTCCTGGTGGAACTTCATAGCAAAGTACAAAGTTCGTTTTGGATGGACAAAGTTAGTTGAAATAGACAGTTTTTGCATGAAAACTCATTCCTGGTGGAACTTCATAGCAAAGTACAAAGTTTGTTTTGGATGGACAAAGTTAGTTGAAATAGACAGTTTTTGCATGAAAACTCATTCCAGGTGGAACTTCATAGCAAAGTACAAAGTTCGTTTTGGATGGATCAATTTAGTTGAAATAGACAGTTTTTGCATAAAAACTCATTCCTGGTGGAACTTCATAGCAAAGTACAAAGTTCGTTTTGGATGGACGAATTAAGTTGAAATAGACAGTTTTTGCATGAAAACTCATTCCTGGTGGAACTTCATAGCAAAGTACAAAGTTCGTTTTGGATGGACAAAGTTAGTTGAAATAGACAGTTTTTGCATGAAAACTCATTCCTGGTGGAACTTCATAGCAAAGTACAAAGTTCGTTTTGGATGGACAAAGTTAGTTGAAATAGACAGTTTTTGCATAAAAACTCATTCCTGGTGGAACTTCATAGCAAAGTACAAAGTTCGTTTTGGATGGACAAAGTTAGTTGAAATAGACAGTTTTTGTATGAAAACTCATTCCTGGTGGAACTTCATAGTAAAGTACAAAGTTCGTTTTGGATGGACAAAGTTAGTTGAAATAGACAGTTTTTGCATAAAAACTCATTCCTGGTGGAACTTCATAGCAAAGTACAAAGTTCGTTTTGGATGGACAAAGTTAGTTGAAATAGACAGTTTTTGTATGAAAACTCATTCCTGGTGGAACTTCATAGTAAAGTACAAAGTTCGTTTTGGATGGACAAAGTTAGTTGAAATAGACAGTTTTTGCATGAAAACTCATTCCTGGTGGAACTTCATAGCAAAGTACAAAGTTCGTTTTGGATGGACAAAGTTAGTTGAAATAGACAGTTTTTGCATGAAAACTCATTCCTGGTGGAACTTCATAGCAAAGTACAAAGTTTGTTTTGGATGGACAAAGTTAGTTGAAATAGACAGTTTTTGCATGAAAACTCATTCCAGGTGGAACTTCATAGCAAAGTACAAAGTTCGTTTTGGATGGATCAATTTAGTTGAAATAGACAGTTTTTGCATAAAAACTCATTCCTGGTGGAACTTCATAGCAAAGTACAAAGTTCGTTTTGGATGGACGAATTAAGTTGAAATAGACAGTTTTTGCATGAAAACTCATTCCTGGTGGAACTTCATAGCAAAGTACAAAGTTCGTTTTGGATGGACAAAGTTAGTTGAAATAGACAGTTTTTGCATGAAAACTCATTCCTGGTGGAACTTCATAGCAAAGTACAAAGTTCGTTTTGGATGGACAAAGTTAGTTGAAATAGACAGTTTTTGCATGAAAACTCATTCCTGGTGGAACTTCATAGCAAAGTACAAAGTTCGTTTTGGATGGACAAAGTTAGTTGAAATAGACAGTTTTTGCATAAAAACTCATTCCTGGTGGAACTTCATAGCAAAGTACAAAGTTCGTTTTGGATGGACAAAGTTAGTTGAAATAGACAGTTTTTGTATGAAAACTCATTCCTGGTGGAACTTCATAGCAAAGTACAAAGTTCGTTTTGGATGGACAAAGTTAGTTGAAATAGACAGTTTTTGCATGAAAACTCATTCCAGGTGGAACTTCATAGCAAAGTACAAAGTTCGTTTTGGATGGATCAATTTAGTTGAAATAGACAGTTTTTTGCATAAAAACTCATTCCTGGTGGAACTTCATAGCAAAGTACAAAGTTCGTTTTTGAATGGACGAATTAAGTTGAAATAGACAGTTTTTGCATGAAAACTCATTCCTGGTGGAACTTCATAGTAAGTACAAAGTTCGTTTTGGATGGACAAAGTTAGTTGAAATAGACAGTTTTTGCATAAAAACTCATTCCTGGTGGAACTTCATAGCAAAGTACAAAGTTCGTTTTGGATGGATCAATTTAGTTGAAATAGACAGTTTTTGCATGAAAACTCATTCCTGGTGGAACTTCATAGCAAAGTACAAAGTTCGTTTTGGATGGACAAAGTTAGTTGAAATAGACAGTTTTTGCATGAAAACTCATTCCTGGTGGAACTTCATAGCAAAGTACAAAGTTCGTTTTGGATGGACAAAGTTAGTTGAAATAGACAGTTTTTGCATGAAAACTCATTCCTGGTGGAACTTCATAGCAAAGTACAAAGTTCGTTTTGGATGGACAAAGTTAGTTGAAATAGACAGTTTTTTGCATGAAAACTCATTCCTGGTGGAACTTCATAGCAAAGTACAAAGTTCGTTTTGGATGGACGAATTAAGTTGAAATAAACAGTTTTTGTATGAAAACTCATTCCTGGTGGAACTTCATAGTAAAGTACAAAGTTCGTTTTTGGATGGACAAAGTTAGTTGAAATAGACAGTTTTTGCATGAAAACTCATTCCAGGTGGAACTTCATAGCAAAGTACAAAGTTCGTTTTGGACGGATCAATTTAGTTGAAATAGACAGTTTTTGCATGAAAACTCATTCCTGGTGGAACTTCATAGCAAAGTACAAAGTTCGTTTTGGATGGACAAAGTTAGTTGAAATAGACAGTTTTTTGCATAAAAACTCATTCCTGGTGGAACTTCATAGCAAAGTACAAAGTTCGTTTTGGATGGATCAATTTAGTTGAAATAGACAGTTTTTGCATGAAAACTCATTCCTGGTGGAACTTCATAGCAAAGTACAAAGTTCGTTTTGGATGGACAAAGTTAGTTGAAATAGACAGTTTTTTGCATGAAAACTCATTCCTGGTGGAACTTCATAGCAAAGTACAAAGTTCGTTTTGGATGGACAAAGTTAGTTGAAATAGACAGTTTTTGCATGAAAAACTCATTCCTGGTGGAACTTCATAGCAAAGTACAAAGTTCGTTTTGGATGGACAAAATTAGTTGAAATAGACAGTTTTTGTATGAAAACTCATTACTGGTGGAACTTCATAGCAAAGTACAAAGTTCGTTTTGGATGGACAAAGTTAGTTGAAATAGACAGTTTTTTGCATGAAAACTCATTCCTGGTGGAACTTCATAGCAAAGTACAAAGTTCGTTTTGGATGGACAAAGTTAGTTGAAATAGACAGTTTTTGCATGAAAACTCATTCCTGGTGGAACTTCATAGCAAAGTACAAAGTTCGTTTTGGATGGACGAATTAAGTTGAAATAGACAGTTTTTGCATGAAAACTCATTCCTGGTGGAACTTCATAGCAAAGTACAAAGTTCGTTTTGGATGGACAAAGTTAGTTGAAATAGACAGTTTTTGCATGAAAACTCATTCCTGGTGGAACTTCATAGCAAAGTACAAAGTTCGTTTTGGATGGACAAAGTTAGTTGAAATAGACAGTTTTTGCATGAAAACTCATTCCTGGTGGAACTTCATAGCAAAGTACAAAGTTCGTTTTGGATGGACGAATTAAGTTGAAATAGACAGTTTTTGTATGAAAACTCATTCCTGGTGGAACTTCATAGTAAAGTACAAAGTTCGTTTTGGATGGACAAAGTTAGTTGAAATAGACAGTTTTTGCATGAAAACTCATTCCTGGTGGAACTTCATAGCAAAGTACAAAGTTCGTTTTGGATGGATCAATTTAGTTGAAATAGACAGTTTTTGTATGAAAACTCATTCCTGGTGGAACTTCATAGTAAAGTACAAAGTTCGTTTTGGATGGACAAAGTTAGTTGAAATAGACAGTTTTTTGCATGAAAACTCATTCCTGGTGGAACTTCATAGCAAAGTACAAAGTTCGTTTTGGATGGATCAATTTAGTTGAAATAGACAGTTTTTGTATGAAAACTCATTCCTGGTGGAACTTCATAGTAAAGTACAAAGTTCGTTTTGGATGGACAAAGTTAGTTGAAATAGACAGTTTTTGTATGAAAACACACTTCTGGTGGAACTTCATATCAAAGTACAAAGTTCGTTTTGGATGGACAAAGTTAGTTGTAATTAACAGTTTTTGTATGAAAACACACTTCTGGTGGAACTTCATATCAAAGAACAAAGTTCGAATCGGATGGACAAAGTTAGTTGTAATTAACAGTTTTTGTATGAAAACACACTTCTGGTGGAACTTCATATCAAAGTACAAAGTTCGTTTTGGATGGACAAAGTTAGTTGAAATAGACAGTTTTTGCATGAAAACTCATTCCTGGTGGAACTTCAAAGCAAAGTACAAAGTTCGTTTTGGATGGACAAAGTTAGTTGAAATAGACAGTTTTTGCATGAAAACTCATTCCTGGTGGAACTTCATAGCAAAGTACAAAGTTCGTTTTGGATGGACAAAGT